>NC_141038.1:14585000-14702500 GCF_052040795.2 Danio rerio
AGAACCACTTAAATGTTCCTTTTTTGGGTGAACTACATGTAAAACTTTCATCCTTTCTATTCGCACAGCATTTCAATGGTCAGTTAAGCAGAGACATCATTAACAGTTTTGAGATGCTTGCAGCTTATGTTTAACATTTGGGAATAAACTAATATATGTACAGTAATAAAAAATATTATCTCACATAAAATCATGCAGGCATCATTTGCCAATGTTTAGGTCTGAGAAGACATTTATAATACAGTGTGTATTGTCCATTAAACATTAAATGCTTGTACAGTGGTCCCTCGATGTTTGCGGGAGTTACATAACACGCAATAGGCGAAATCTGCGCTCTGTGCAGTCTAATAAAACACACAACATATTAAAGCGCCTTTGGTGTTTCATTGTTTTCTATAAAACCAATCCAGAAATCGAGGGTGTATGAGATCAGTAGCATGGTCATACATACTGTAGACCACGGTGTTAACATTCATAAAAACCTTTAAATAATGTTAAGTACATGTCAGCAAATTATTTAACACTCTTCTAATGGTTTCTGGATATTTTAATGAAAACATTTTACATTTTGTTCCTGTAAATCGATTGGTCGATCGTGGGAATTTAGCTTGTTTTTCTCACTAATTTCTTTGTTTCCAGTTCGCTCTGCCAAACATGGCAAACAAGTGGTGGTAACTCTGCAGTATAAGGAGGATAAAGAGAACATGATGCCATTTGATTTGGCCACCGAGACCACTGAAGAGCTGTACGAGTGGTATCAGGTGGCCTGGGACATTACGCAGAGAGAGGAAAACCTAGTGTTTGAGGTCTGTCTCGTTCACATTTTTTTTTTCTAAATGGGGCCGACTGGGGCTAGTTGTCACAAAGGGGAAGTTTTGAGTCACTTGTCTGGTAAATACAGTATTATTTAGTTTAGCCAGACAAATTCAGGGGTGTTTAAATACTAGGTGTAGCCATAGAGAGAAGATTTAACTATAAAGATGTTCTAAAAATACAGTATAGTCAAGTATTTTGAGTGTAAGGTTGAGGTGGGGTTTATAAATGGTGACAATTCTTTTGCAGAAAGAAAAAACGAAGGAAGTGGAGACCAGAGATGAAGTGGCCAGTGAGATGTCAGAACTGGTTGTTTACTGCCAGCCACGCAGCAAAGAAAAGGACGGCTTTGGTATAGAAAATCAATATTTTTTTAAAGAAATTAATCTTTTTGTGTATTATAATGTTATAAAATCTTTTTTTCTAATAAATACTTTCATTTTGAATATCAAAAAATGTCTATCTGAAATAAATGAACTAATACTATGACTAATAAAAAAAGATTACAGTTTTTTCTAAAAAACAATAAGCAGCACAACTATTTTCAACACTGACAGTCATAAATGCTTCTTGAACAGCAATTCTTTCAGAAATCATGTGACACTGAAGAATTACTGACCCAAAGATAAATCAACTATAAATGTATTTTCTTTCCCATTAAGATAATTATACCTACAAAGAAGTCCGCTCCTTCGTAGAGAATAAGACGCCCTCCAGAAACAAGCTGACTCAGTTCATGTTGTATAACCGCAAGGCTTTGAGCCGCATCTATCCTAAAGGCCAGCGGGTGGATTCCTCCAACTATGACCCGTATCCGCTGTGGATGTGTGGCTGTCACATGGTAGCGCTCAACTTCCAGACGGCTGGTAAGATGAAGTGTCTGCAACGCATGGAGTAATGCATCCTATTAACATGAACTTTTTCCTACAAATTATTGTATTTGTGGCTATTTCTGCTCCCACTACACCCCTCAAAACAGGCCAGATATTGACTACAGAGGTGGGACCAAGTCATTGTTTGGCAAGTCACAAGTAAGTCTCAATTCATTGCCCTCAAGTCCCGAGTCAAGTCCCGAGTCAAGACAGGCAAGTCCCGAGTCAAGTCCCAAGTCAAAGGCAACAAGTCTCAAGTCAAGTCCAAAGTCCTATAGTTTGATTTTCGAGTCTTTTCGAGTCTTTTTAACAGAAAAATGAACTGTAAACAGATTATGTATGGTTGTAAGATCTGTATTTATTAAACAAACCTTTTTTTATGAAAGAACATATAGAAGATATATAAAAACACAAATGTAATTTTCTGAAAAAGTGCTAAACAGTGCTGCATCTTGTCTAAACAGCACATTGCACAAGAACGAGTTCCACTACAATAGAGTCCATTTTGCCTCACATCACACAGAAATTGCAGGTCTACTGCTGTCTAGTTCATTAAGTTTAGTTGTGCTATGTTATGTCTTCTGTGATCAACTTGTGATTAACTAAAACTACATAAAATGCAATGTAAAATTGTGGCACATATTCTAAATGAAGTTGGCTACTTTATACAAACATTAACGTTGTTTTTTTCACATAACAATGAAGAACTTTGCTCTCTACCTTGTGTGACGCTCGTGCACCGATTTCCTCTGTGGACAAAACTGCTTGCGAGCTCTGAAATATACGCTGCTCACGCGCAAATTTTCTCGCTCTCAAATATGCAGTGCTCACGCACACATTTTCCTGCGTGCTCTCAGAGATTATATACAGATTTTGAGTCTTGTGTTTCCTCTTCCTTTCGTGCTTTTTTATATGATTTATATTGAGGGACTATTTATTAACAAAAACCAAAATACTAAAATAGACTTACATATTAAATTTTTAATCTAATAAACCATAAAATTTTGGCTGTATGTTTTATGATGAGATATTTCCAGTTACAAACACTTAAAGACACAGAGAATAGATGTTGGATGTAAAGAATGTATTTTGTTTTACAAACATTTATTAATCATCCGAAAGGTGTACCATACTAATCAAATAAAAAAAAACATTTAAACAAAAATATAACTAATGCAAGCAGAAATGTAACTGTGATAAAAATAAGGAAAAACTTGATTTGGCATTATAGCCTACTGTACTATTCACTCTTTAAATAAATCTCACTATCAATCCCATTTTATCATGGCAACTAAAATAAAATGAACACGTCTCTGCTGTCTTCCACATTATTTATGAGATTGTGGAGGACATTTTCCATGTCATCCTCTTCATTTTGAGGAAAAGCTGTTCCACAGGGCCCCTGAACACATCTATTGGCATGGACAGTGTTTTGAACAGTACTATAGTAAAGTACTTTAATTAATTTGTTGGGGTCATATTATAGTTGCTTTGGTAACACAAGTGTAATATAAACAAATTACCCAGTGCTGTAGTTTTTTACAATATAGGGTATATTATACTACAATTCACCACACTTTACTGTAGAAAAACTACACTCTGTATTTTATTTTATCAGTTCACTATTCTTAATACTAAAGTATGCTGAAGCATTCATTAACAACTTGTAAATAATACTAGGCTTAAACATAGGCAGTATACCTTATTCTCAAAAACACTAGCATTTATTATAGAATTTACCTTAACCTCATAGTTTTTAATGTATTGTTACTAAATAGTGTAGCAATATATAAACCATATTAACATTCTGGAATAATCAATTTACCAGGAGGATCTCTGGAGAGCAAAAGCAGGAAAGGTTTGAGGCGCCAGTGTGGACAAAAGTCAAGCAAACGCAGTGAGACTGAATACGTGCACGAGAGACCAGCCAATCAGATTGAAGTACCTGCCCACTGGTGAAAGTAATGTCAGAGCCAATCAGATTTTTCTTTCTTTTCATAAAGAACGGGGTTCAAATCCCACTTAGGCACTTGTAAACTATCATTTTAGACCATTTTGTCAAAAATCCCTACTGAAAAAAACAGCTTGAACCAGCCTAGGCTGGTTTTAGCTGGTCGACCAGGCTGGTTTTAGAGGGGTTTTGGTCATTTCCAGGCTGGTTTCCAGCCATTTTCAGCCTAGTCTTATCTGGGCAGGCTGGGAGATGACCAGCTAAAACCAACTTGACCAGCCTATAGCCAGGCTGGGAGCCCAGCCAAACCCAGCTATGTCCAGCTTAAACCAGGCTGGTCAAGCTGGTTTTAGCTGGATTTTGCTGGTCAATTCAATTCAATTCAGCTTTATTTGTATAGCGCTTTTACAATGTAGATTGTGTCAAAGCAGCTTCACATAAATGGTCATAGTAACTGGAACAGTGTGGTTCAGTAACTGGAACAGTGTGGTTCAGGTTTTAGTGTTTAAGTTCAGTTCAGTTCAGTTTAGCTCAGTTCAGTTTCCAGCCTGACCAGCTAAGACCAGGCTGGAAATGGCTGGAAACCAGCCTAGAAATTACCAAAACCCCTCTAAAACCAGCCTGGTCGACCAGCTAAAGCCAGCTTACCAGCCTAGGCTGGTTTAAGCTGGATTTTTCTGCAGGGATATTGTTATGTTTAACAATTTATTAGAGCCACAAATTATCTAAAACTTGTTTTCATGTTTGAATAGGCAATAAATGTGCTAAATAAATTAAAATAGAAATACCCACAGTGAAACAGTTATATAAATTTAAATATTAGTTTAAATACATTCATAGTGGTTTTAAATATATTTTAATATGTAAAGTAGAGTTCAAATTCAACAAACTGAATAAAACAAGTCTTCGTTTTTAGTTTATTTAAAAACAATTACAAATGGAGTAATTCAACTCACAATTAAATGATCTCATTGAGTGATGGAATAATAAAGGTAAAACTTTAATTGAATGATCAGTCAAGTGTTTTCCAATGAAATCTGTTAAAATAAGAGTCCTACAAAACAGGAACAAAGACACTCATGAAACGAAATGTGATTGTCAATTGTATTTTTTATTAGATGGTTGGTTTTAAGTACCTTAAAAATAGTAGATAAGCCTTAAATATAGAGGGGGAAATACAGAAAAACAAACAAACAGAAATTCAACAATATAGATGCATTACATTACAATCTCGCAATAAAAAATTAATTAAAAACCATATAGAGGAATAAAATATTGCTAAGAGGCATAACATCAACAATAATACAAATACTTTTAAGGTTTTAAATACTAAATAAAATTAATAGTATCAATCCAAAATATGAAAAAGGTAACACTTTACAATAAGGTTGTATTAATTAATTAAGTTTATCTATGTACTAATGTGAACAAACAATGCAGTGAAGTACAGTTACAAATCATTACAGTATTCATTAATTAATGGAAATAAAATTATTGGTTAACCTTTGTTAAATCACAGTGCAATAACATTAATGTTAACAAGCATACCTTTAAATTGTAATTATGCAATAGTAAATGTTAAACTATAATTAATAAAGGTTTAAAAGTATAGTTCATTATTAGTTTATGTTAGTACATAGATTAACTAAAAAAAACCTTATTGCAAAATGTTACCAAAAAATAACAAAACACTTTTTTCACAGTTTTAAGAGCTTTAAAAATAAATTATACATATCTAGTTATTATGGCATGTAATTATTATTACTACTAATTAAATAGTTAGAAAAAACTGTCAGAGGATGGGCAATACACAAAAATAAAACATAATATGCGCATTGACACAAACGACCAAGTGCAAAAACATAAATTACAGCCATGTTCATTCATAATTATGTGAAATAAATGACGAGAGGGTAAGTTTGGTTAAAAAAACTGAAGTTCATTGACTTATGCACAACAGTAAAACAATGCTTTTGCACAACAGTAACACATTGCGAGTAGTTAAGTATCTTACCTTTGACAGATGTTGTAAATCCGCTGAATAAAACAAAAGGAGTAGATCGCGGATGTGTTTATTTCACTCTCCGAGTCAGAATGAAAATGGCATCTTCAAATTTCCCGCTGGTGCAAAAACACGGAAGTGCGCCACAAAGCGCTAGTGGTCGAAAGTATGCGCGCATGCTTTCTGTCTCACACACACACACAGAGAGATAGAGCGCTCCGTGTCAACATACTTTTTATCTTTGGGCTTTTTATAGAAAGTAGCAAGTCTTTACAAGTCAATAGGCGCAAGTCCAAGTGAAAGTCCGAGTCATTTATGTTCAAGTCCAAGTCGAGTTGCAAGTCTTTTCATATTTTGTCAAGTCGAGTCTGAAGTCATCAAATTCATGACTCGAGTCTGACTCGAGTCCAAGTCACATGACTCGAGTCCACACCTCTGATTGACTATATTAAATAGAATTATAAACACTTTAACATAGTATACTACTACCTTTAGGAATAACAGTGAATTGCACTTGCCGAGCCATTAGACTATTGTTGCGCAGGAAAAGTATACATGCACTATTACATACCTTTGGTCAATAGTAACCCTATAGACTTATTACAAATCATTCTTTACAAACAGAAGATCTAGGATCTTGTGTGCAGCATTAACAGAAATGTCCTTAACATTAAAATAAGTCAATCATAGATAATCAAGAAGTGGGGAAAGGTCATGTTTTTTTAAGTTTCATTTCAAGCTGTTCAAACACTGGCAACATATAATTGATCTTTAATCAACTCTTAATATCAACCTTTAATGCTAAAAATGTGATAAAAGAATAAAGGCCCATTCACACAAAGCATGTGTAAGGTACAGCCGGTTAGTCCAAGGACGGTGTCTACTGGTGAACGAAGGTTCACTGCATGTTCGGTCTTTCCAGTGCACAATGTTAATTTACTTTAAATTTAACTCATATCTGACTCCAATTTTAGGTATGAGGTGGTTTAGAATATTAATATATGTATGCTTGTTTTATCTGACTCCAATTATAAAACATCGATAAGATTATTTTGTTTCTTTTAATATTAGTTTAGATTATGATTTAATATTCTCTTTGATTCATTATTTTATATTATTCTAGTTCATTCGGATTCCTATAACATCTTGAGTCTTGTACCAGCCGAGTATACAATCTCTTAAGCGCAAGCATGTCAGTCTTGGTCACTAAACAGAGGCGATTAACCGCTATTCTAAAAAGGCAGAACCGTACTTACTCAGATTAGATTATTTTTTGTGTGGTCCTCATAGATCTGCTATCTATTAAATCAAACAAAGCTGTTTAGTCATACTATGATCATTACTATAGAATTAAGCAGACTTAAATTTAAACTATTAATAACTTTAAAACTAACTTTAAACTATTAAAAGTAATCACTATACGATTCAAATAGTATTATAAGTTTAAAGATGAAGGTCTATTTATCTTAGATAGCCTTTTACAGTATAAGTATACTTAAATTAATGCCAATGTGTTAGTTGGAGCTCTAAGAACATTTTATAGCATGCCACGCTGCTCCGTTTATCGTATTTTAGTCTTTTACTAACCTGTACAGGGGCTTGTGGTGCTATGGACTTAACAATCTACTAGATATAATAACACGAACTCTGTTTGAGTAATTCAAAACATAATTCATTAGTCAGGTAAATGTTTGTTATGCAAATTCATTTAGTCAATTCATAAACGATCAATACATCAAATTTTCAAAGATAAATCCAAGATTAAAAGATACATACTTGACCTCAAAATATACAGTGCATAGCATGGAACATGAAGTTCCACACTACGGGCTAATCTGATTACAGAATCGCCTCGAATATTTAGAAGCTTTTCCTTAAGTAGTCAGTACAAAAATCTCCACGAGGAAAGAGGTGTGTTGAATAACAAAAGGCATTTGCATTTAGTGGAAGAGTTTCTGCCTATAGGCATTTGAATAGAAGCCCCTAGGTAAAGGCACACCCTTCGCAGGGCTTCAGAAGATATCTGAAGCTATATGTCTATTTTGATTATGTCTATTTCTGAGGGAATGAGACCATTGTACCAGTCGCACTGAAACATTTCAAATGATATCAAACATGATAGATAAAGTCACTTGGATTAATATAGAACACTCAAACTTTGAAATGACCATTCTGTGTGATTTGGGTGAAAAGGGAGTGAGTGAACAGTGGGGGTTTTCGGGAGATGTTTCAAATGAAAATGAAGGAAAGGAGAGGAGCTAGCTTTCCCACATTCCCACCTGGTTGGGTGGATACAATTGTCTCTGTGTTTCCAGCTCATATTTGAATTGTCAAAGACATCAAAGTATTTGTAGTATTTCAAATAGGGTTGTAACGGTATGAATTTTTTACGGTATGATAATCGTCTAAAACAATACCACGGTTTGACGGTTTCGCGGTATACGGTATGTTACAAATGTTACAAAATAATAGAACAGTGAAGCAAATTTGACTTTTTCCAAATGATATATTTTTAGTTACTATAAACAATACCACTTACAATGAACAAATAAAAAAATAAGAAAATAATAAATAATGTGTCAGAGTCCAAATAAAGTCCAAATAAACATGGTGCAAATCCTCAGTAAAAAAATAGATATAAATATTTACTATACTATAAATAGTTACATAACGAAACTAGATTCAATATGGAACATCCTTAGGTTTTATGTGCCAGCATGGATATGGTTGTCTGCAATGCAGACAAACAGCTGCACCTTCATTTGCGTCTTTTGAAAACAGCAAGAGCAGCAGTTCGTCTTTGCAGTGTCACTGTTTTGTCATGTTTCTGTGCTGCTGTGCATGCAAAAGTACTTAGTATGAGAATTATTTCATGCAAAACTTTTTTTTTTTTGCGTTTTATTTAGCCGCGCATAAATGTATGCCTATCTCTCATTCCTTGTTGTTCAAAAAGCTCACTGTTGGTCCACAAACAAAAGCGAAACCTATGCTTATTGGTTGTGATATAGCGAGTTTGAACCAATCTGGGCATGGAGGAGTGACAATGCATCAATGTATCATGTCTGGTTTGTCCGGAGACACAGTGACGAGCGTTTCTTTGTCAAATCAGCGTTGTCAAATTATGTGATACAGCACTGGAAAGCTGAGATTCTCTTCTTTATGCCAATCTTTGAATTGTATGAATCGGATCAGCGGATCAAAAGTTATAAAACATTTAAGAGCAATACTTATTTTTAGCCGCGGGCGGCTGTCTCGGTCTTTAAGGGTTAAAACCGTTGATATGCAATTGTTCATGGTATGATAATCGTGCACGTTCAAATCGTGGTAGACCGTCATACCGGTATCTTGTTACAACCCTAATTTCAAATCTTAAACATGACAATGATAAACAAATTCCCCTTTTGCAACCATCAGATGTCCTCAGTGAGCTACTAGCGCATTTGACCAATGAATCCAGCTCGTATAATTTATCATTCTTTCCCATAACCAATTGTTTTCTAGATAATCATCAATTTTCTTTAATTAATCTTTGAAAAAAGAACTTTGTGTTAGCTATACATATGTTTAACTTGACTTCAATTAACATCAAGCAGTGTGCTTCTCCACAGTGTTGTCTGTAGCTTTAAATTGCAGTGTATTCTGACTGGCTGTCAGTGTTTTATCATTTATTACTGGAGGAAGTTCTGAATTTGATCCTATCAATATCGTTTCTTCACATCTTTATTATTACACTTGTGGTCTGGGTGTTTTACTTTCAGAATGATTTTTAGAACACTATCTTTATCATTATATCTATAGGTATCATGCTCAGTGTGGACATGCCTTAACTAGTGCTAAGACTGAGTGTATATTTACAGAGAAAAAAATCTTAAATATTTTTCACTCAGCTAATAAAGAAATATAACATAACAGCACTTCTTCTCTTTTCAGATAAGTACACTCAGCTGAACAGCGCCCTCTTCAGTCTAAATGGAAGCACAGGATATGTACTGCAACCTGAGCTGATGCGCAGAGATTCATATGACCCTCAACAGGAGAGGAAGAACATCAAATATACTATCGGAATCAGAGTGAGACATGATCTTCGTGTGAACAGAATACAGTCTGTTTTGGAACTGTGCTATTTGAATAAAAGCATATCATTCCTAATGTATTATTTTCCTGATGCTTAGGTGATTGGAGCACGGCATCTTCCCAAACCAGGACGAAGTATTGCCAGCCCCTTTGTGGAGATTGAGCTGTGTGGTCAAACAGATGAGAGCAAATTCAAGACTACCGTTTGCCGTAAGCAGCATCATTTGTTGTCACAGAAATGCAACCATAGTTTTATTCATTTTTAATTACTATTTAGCAGTTTTATTTATTTTTAGTTAAATTTTAGTAATCGTGTTGTACTTTTTTGTTTTCTATATTAGATTTTACACAGTTTAAATATCAAATTTAACTGAATTGTCTAAATACAATTATTTTTATATGTATTATATGTATTTGTTTTATATGTATAGTTTTAGTTAACTAAGAAATGTGAAAAGTGGTGAGAGAGGCTTATTTTTTTCCCCAAACCTATTTAAAGAATCATTTGTATTATTTTATGAGAATTTGACCCTATAAAAAGGTAAATATTTAGAACTACAAGTAACAGAAGTAACCAATATAATATTCTATATATGTAATATGATATTCTATAATATTCTATCATACTTCTCATCTAACTGGTAGCTACATGAACTAGTTATCCCCTGAGCATTATATAAAGTATGAACAAATTATTAATACATAATAATATTAAATATAATAATGATAATACAATTATTATTTTTAATAAATGCTTTTGTCTGATGTTATTAAAGGGATAGTTCACCCAAAAAATACAATTTCCTCACCATTTACTTGCATTCAAGTGGCTCTAAACTTTTTGGAATTTCTTGTGGTGAACACAAAACATGATGCTCTAAACAATGTTGGAAAAAAGCTGTTACTGACATCCATAGTATGAACCAAAATAATATGGAAGTCAATGGCTCTTCAGTATATCTTCCTTTGTGTTCAGCAAAAGAAAGGCACTCAAACAGGTTTGGAGCAAGAGAATGATGAGTAAATGCTGACAGAACATTCATGTTTGGAGTAACTATTCCGATAAGTATTCCCATTCAGCGGTTTTAATGAAATACATGTATCTACAGATGACAATGGGCTGAACCCTATATGGCAGCCTTCAGAGATGTTTGTTTTCAGCGTGTATGAGCCGGACCTCACCTTTCTACGCTTTGTGGTCTTTGAAGAGGACATGTTCTCTGACCCAAATTTCCTTGCCCAGGCTACATTCCCAGTGAAAGGTGTCCGCTCAGGTAAGCTTGTCGACATTTTAACAACATGCATATTTAAGCTCCAAAACTGAGCGTGATGTTTTCACAGGCTACAGATCGGTTCCTTTAAAGAATGGCTTCAGTGAAAATCTGGAGCTGGCATCTCTACTGGTCTGTGTTGATGTACAGCAGGTGGAGGTAAGAAACAAGTGGCTTTTTCTTGGAGATATTATTTATTTCAGTAGAAAATAACTGAATAAAAAGATGATTTTTTTTCTTTTTAAGTGTTAGTAACTTCGTTACTTTGTATGGTAAGTAATGTGTTACGTTACTTTTGCGTTTCTTTTATTACCTGGCTGAGGCTTGATCTTTTTGAGAACTTGATTTGTTTTTCTTTCTCTTTTGAATAGAGGAGCTCTGATATTAACAAAGCACTGTATAACCTACAGCTACATTTAACTTTTAAAAACACATAAAAAAATATATATTTTAGGATATTATCCCAGAACTTCCTGACCTCAGAGCTCTACATGCCTTATAAACAGATTATTCATTCATTTTCTTGTCGGCTTAGTCCCTTTATTAATCCGGGGTCGCCACAGCGGAATGAACCGCCAACTTATCCAGCTAGTTTTTACGCAGCGGATGCCTTTCCAGCCGCAACCCATCTCTGGAAAAACATCCACACACACATTCACACACACACTCATACACTACAGACAATTTAGCCTAACCAATTCACCTGTACCGCATGTCTTTGGACTGTGGGGGAAACCGGAGCACCCGGTGGAAACCCACGCGAAGGCAGGGAGAACATGCAAACACAGAAACACCAACTGAGCCGAGGTTCGAACCAGCGACCTTCTTGCTGTGAGGCGACAGCACTACCTACTGCGCCACAGCCTCGCCAATATACAGAATATTAAACGTTAAAGAGCAATGTGTTTTCTACTTTTATACTATTTGTCTTAAGTAAACTCACTGTCCATTGAGACAATCCCCTTTTCTTTTTCTTTGATGCATTCAAAATAATAAACACATTCTCTCATTGACTGCATGATTCATTGTGACTACTTTCATTTTTAATTCAGCAGTTTATTTTTTAAAAGCTAATTTATTAAACTAAAAAGTAACTCGCATTATATTTTCAAAGGAACTCAAATATTATCTTATTATATAAAAATAATGCGTTACTTTAGTTACTTACACAGTATAGATCCAGCAGATGATGTCATCATAGTTGAGTAAACTTAGAGCACAATAAATGGAAGAGTACAACTAATTTTTTTTGTCTTATTTGCTGAAATAATAAAAGAAAAACTTGTCGATGATGTTATCAAGACTTTCAAAAAGGAGTGTGAGATTGATAACGGCAGCCAGAAGAGAGAAAAATGTCAAATTTACTATCCTACTCATCATTACAAATACCTCCTCGCATGAGCGATGTGAGTGCGCATCATGGTTTCAGTTTCATTCTTACTCAATCCGTGTCCAATAAAGAAGTCTATGTAGTCTCTTGTCAGATGTTGTCTTTTAATCTTCACTCAGAGATACATAAACAAATAAAAATAATCAAAATATAACATCAAATTTCAAACATCACGGATGTGGTAAAGAACACTGTGTGACTCCACTTTTAGAGAACGCAGTGCCGTCAGACTTAACAGACGCAATTCTAAATAAAGAGCCTGCACACAATTTTTAACATGCTTCATATCCTCAATGCAAAATGCACAGAATATCCCTCTGAACAGCACATATGAATAATGTAAGTTCATAAATGCAAATAATTCGAAACAAAAATATTCAAAACTGAAATGCATCATATAAACTAACATTAGTTATTGAATCTGAGCAAATAGGCTACTTCAAGCGATAGTTCACTTATAATAGAAATGCCCTAATAGAAATATATGCAAACTAGTGCATATGTAATGAATTAATGGAACACCTGAGGTGTCATCCCTTAATGAGACTACTATGTAGATCTAATGGAAATCCCCTGTCTGACTTGTTTCTTTAGAAAGCACAGGAGGAACTTTACTCCTCCTCGAAACAGTTGCAAAAGAAGCAGGCGGAGATGAGCAGCGAGTTCTGCCTTTACGACACTCACTCCAACCTGCGCTCCAGTGGCCCTCAACGCCGCGAAGACCTCTCGCAGTTCACTTACTCTGAAAAAAAGTGAGTTCATGGTTTTTGTGTGTGTAAGTAAAAAGATACATCACAGCCTCAATGAAGATATTTACCTCTATCCATTTCTTCTTATCCATACAGGATAAATAAACCACAGCAAAAGATAAACAACAGCAAGTTCTACTCGTGAGGGAAACGGGCGCCTCTAAGTCTAGTTCCCTCTCAAACTGCATTGAACATTTTTAAGGGTCTCTTCCTCTTGATTCTGCTGCTCTAGTACTACTGGTTCCCCAACAGGCCACAAAGACAGGAAGTTGCAGTTTTTCACTTCTGTGGTCACAAAGGACCAAATTGGAGAGAGCGTTTGAGAAATGCTCATCAGAAAAAAAAAAAAAATCTATGTAGTAAGTGTAATCCGTCAGCTAGATGTTCGACCCAGACCACAGAAGCTGAAATTAATTTAAATTAAAAAGTGCATGAAGGTTTTTTTGTGTATGTTAACTGTGATAATTGTTAGTATGTTATGCTTTTTTATTCAAATTTTTTACACGACACCGTTTCTTATTAAAATCGAGATTTGTATGTGATTCTGGACCACAAAATCTTATGTTTATATTTTTGGAAAAAGTCAATAATTAAAGTGGCCGAGAGAGCTTAATGTGCTGCATACACGTTAAAAAATGCGCTGCAATTTCCCACAACGCAAACAAATTAATAAAATATGCTGCAAGTTGTAGGTGAACTTTGAAAGTGAGTTTTTTGTTTGTTTATTTTAACGTCCTGATTTCCTTGTCTTCTGTATTTCATTAGCCTTAACATTCATATCCTAAATAGCTGGGTCCGTCACATTTTAGAGTCTATTTAATACATTTCTGTTGCGTTGTGAGAAAATGCTGCACGTTTTATTGTTTGCTCTTCTCAATTTGCTGGTGTTTTTTGTAATTACATGCATTTTCTTAAATTGCAGCACAGTAAGCATTCTGGACCACCTTAAATAATCAATGAATGGGTCAAAAATGATCGATTTTTCTTTTATTTAAAAAAAAATCATTTGAGCATTTAGTAAACGTCATTTATCACAGGTTGTACTACTAAATGTTTTTTTTTTTATCTGTTTACTAGCATGAACAATGAACAATACATTTAGGGCAGTATTTGTTCATATTTGTTAACATTAGTTAATGAAAAATACAGATTTTTTTATGTCAAAAACCATTTGAATATTAAGTATAGATCATTTTCCACAATTATATTTGTACATTTCCTACTGCAAAAATATCAAAACTTAATTAAGTAATATGCATGGCTAATCGAATAATTTTTACAAATTTAAAAATAATTTTCTCAACTCAAATTTTTTTTAACTTAGATTTTAATAGTCCTAATTTCTAATGTTCTATTCTGATAAAGTATCACGTGATGTATAAATCTCAATTTTAAAACACTGACAGGTTTTGTGGTCCAGTGTCACATACAGTACTATGAGTTTTGCTCATTTGTTTCCTCAACAGTGTGAAAGTGTATGTTTTTGAAAATGCTACTGCTATTGTATCTGTGATGTTATGCATATGCAACATCTTCAGTTTATATGTGTGACGACTTGACAACCAAATCAACAATGGTGGACTACAGGACAGTATGTGCTTCTTCAAGAAGTGTGTTTCTTCAAGAAGTGACATCACCAACTATTGGCCTAGCATGTTTTTAGTCAATTTACTGGTAATAGATATCATTGGGATCATAAATGATTGTCACCTAAACAGAAATCTTTCACTTTTTGGTACATCATTGTTTTATAAAAGTGCTGTTATCTAGATGTTTTTTTTTTCATTTGCAGCTGTGCTAAACTTTTTTTTTCCATCTCAAAGTTTAAAATAACAATCAAGACATGTTATTTATTTTGTTTCTTTCTAGTTTTAATATGCATATGGATGAGGGAAGTTTTATCATGTTTGGTTGGATGATATACAGCCAGTGGATTGTCAGAAAATAATTATAATGACCATTTAACTATGGATTATCTTGATTATGTCATGGCTACTCACCAAATAAATAAATATGGGCATCAAATATTAATTAGAGTTTTATTATTGTATTTTTATTATCTATTCTAAAACAATTCACCTTGTACTTTTTTCCTCTGCTGTATTTTAAGCTTTTGATTTTGTCCGCATCAACTGTTTCACTATATTTTAAGCTAGCAGTTAAATAGTTTTCTCTGGTTTTAAGGTCTCAGGCAGTATATTAAAGGGGTAACACTGTCACATTGGAATTATAAGGTTCTATCTGCATTCTGAAAGATTTTGAGATATTGAGCTTTAAAGTTTTTGCATTACATAGTGCAAGTGTTTTCAAACTGTGGGTCGCACAGTGAACAAAGGTAGGTCACGCAACGTCACATAGCTGCAGCTATATTTACATTGCGGCGAATCAAAACCAGTACGATAGATGGCAATAACTCAAAAACCTCTTACCCTAAAAATATCTAAAGTGTGTTTCCTACAAAAAGACAAAGCTGGTTATGTATGCGGAGCTCTCAGTAAGAGACCATCGGAAAAGTGCTTTTTTTTTTTTTTTTTTTTTTGCTCCGTCCTGTGTTTTATTTAAAACACTACTAATTTTCTCTTAAATGAGCACAAACAGTTACTAAAGTAGTCGAATGCTTCATTATAGATCTATGCAAATACAATTAAAAGTGAAGTAGATTTTATAGCTTTATTTAATTTCTGGATAGGCCATTGATTTTAATAGGCTAAACCTTTTATTTTATTGTCAATATTTTCTAATGTTTGCTATGTATTCTATCCTTTGAAGCTTTTTGTTGTACCATATTTTTTACATCCCAACATTGACAGATCGCTAATCAATAAATATCTATTGTGCTATTTGTTCGTTTTAACGTCACCTAATTTTATGGAAGGGCATAGACGTTATATGGAAAATAGTAATAGTAATGTAACTACCCCATCATTCCTTCCTCAAGCAAATGTGTAAATATTAGATCTATTCAGCAATAACGTTAATTGCATTGGCATATTTATCTGACGTTTTCCCAGCTTGTATTAGTCGATCAAAAAGCTATTTAGTTTCTTATGACTACACTAGCAGTGGAATTTACTGCGATGTGACAGGGATCATAATTTGATCATAGGGAGGCTTGATCATAATCAAGGTGTTTGTTTAAAGGTTGATCATATTCTCTTCTGAAAAAAGAAGAGTATCTTTTTCAACAAAAAAAATTATCACAGTTACAGCCAACATCCCACAAAAAAGCACTTCGAGCCTCATTTCGCAAAATCCAAAAAGCCACACACCATATATTCTTGACTGCTTTGAATGGATGCATTTTTATACCCATTTTTCCATATTAAAATATTATGGTGAGTCTTGAGATTGAATTACTTGCCTAGGTGGGTCCCGGAATAAAAAAGTTGGGTAATCCCTGATCTAGTGTTCACTTGGAAAAAATGTACACTGTACAAAATTTCAGACTATATCAGCCTGGATTAATATTACAATACCACCATTAAAAATGGCAGCAAGCAAAGCACATCTCTACCCACTCAAATGAAGTAACATGAATGACATAATGAATGAGTGTTACTGTACTTAAATGTTTGTTTATATATGCATATTTTTTTCATTACACCTGAATATATAGCTGCTATAAATACAATCACAATTTAAAATGAACAGATTTACATTTGTCCCTCACTTATATTAATTTGATTGTGTTATTTACATATTTTTATAGGATTGTACTTTTATTCACAGAAAAAGTTTTTTTGCTGCTCGTTCAAACTACTTATTTAAAATGAGTTGAAATAACACAATTTTTTGGGACAATTTAAATGTTTTATGTTCAATTTACTAAAATTTGGAAAAAAAACTTTATGTAAGCTGTTAAGTACACATCACTTATCTTTTTTGTCATGAGTAGTGTAGAAAAAAAGTACAGAGTCTTAAATGTTTTATCAATCATGCTGTATTTATATGTTAAATATGTTGTTTTTTACTTCAGATTGCGAATATTTTAAAATATGTCCTTGGCTTATGTCTGGCATAATCTGCCTTCATTTTGCAACTGGGCAAACAGTTTGAGCAACATTTACATGAAGCAATCCAACAGACTTTTCACTGTTTCTCTACTAGTAATTTTCTCCACTACTTTTAAATGGCATTGTAGCTTAAAAAAACTTTTAAAATGGACAAGCAAATGATAGGGGTTTATAAATTGCATCTTAAAATATTGTTTTATTCTAACTGAAGCTAGAAACCCAAAGTCTTATTTTGGGATAACTGTTAAGCTAAAGAAATAGCACCTCAGAAATATCTCTCTCAATCTCTCTCTTTCCAGTAAAGTCTCTTTTCAGATCTTTAAAAAAGTACACCCCTTTGCTTTAAAACAACGTCTGTGTCATGTTTGTCTCTTATTTTTACCAAGAGATAGTTTTCTTTAATGGTTTAGAAGCCTGTGGCATAAATCATAAATACAGGTATTTACTTAATTATATATACTGAAGTATTTATATGTTTAAAGGTATTGACAGGTAACTTGTATTATCGTAATTGCGACTTTTTTTTTTTCTGGAAATGCTTGCTTTTCACCACAGGACATGAGCTATGTTGGTTTATGTCACATGATATGGTTTTTCAAAAGAACTTGTCACAAAAATAACCACTATATGGAAGTTCCTCGTCATTTCTAATTTTGTGTTGAGCTCTGAAGCTAAAAGGTAAGTGTGCATTACATTTATATTTTAACACAGTTATTGCTTTCGATAATATATGGTTGAAAAATCTTCTTTTAAAGACTTTTTATATTTAATGAAAATGTTTCTTGTCTGTGTTTTTAAAATTCACATGGGAATAATATCTAGTTAATTCACAGGAAAAAAAAGAAAATGAAATTACAATATATAACCGTTCAGCCTTTGTCTTGTTTTTTTCAGACCATAAAATGCTGAATAAAAATCATATTGTCTAAATTTATTTATCATGAAATAAATCATCCCTTTTTCAAAAAGATGCGTAGGCCTATCCCGGGATGGTCTGAAATTTTAAGTATTATAGGGATTATTTGATTATTGTGGTTATTGTTTTTGGAGGAAAAACAAACCTAAATGTAAATGGTAATGAATTTCTAGGTGTTGTATTTCATGTTGCATTAATCTTAAATCTGCAATTTTTTTTATTCTCTAGGCGAGTCATACGGGTTTTAACAACCAAGCTTACACACTGTAAAAAATTATATGATCTATAGTCATGACAGCTAATGTTTTTAATTCATTGTAACTTATTAAACTAAGTTAATCATGTTCTAACTTAATATTATAAGTTAAGCAAGCAGTTTTAAATCAGTGTCAACGGACTCATAAGGTTAATTTGATTAAAAAAAAGTTTTTAAGGCAACCAAGATTTATTTTTTACAGCATAGTCTCATGAACAAGCAGTTATACACCAAAACTAGTTGTCAAAAATATTTTAAAAAATTGTTAAATATAAAATACTAAATATAAATATAGCACATTTTGGTTTGTTTTTCCATCAAACCCTATAATATAATAGCAGAACACATTGAAAATACTACATGGGACCATTCTGACTAGTGATGCTCCAATCAGGAATTTTGCAGCCGATACTGTGTACCAGTTCCTTATAATGGTGAACTGCCGATACCACCGAATCTGATGCTTTGAGCCAGGGGTGTCCAAACTCAGTTCTGGAGGGCCGGTGTCCTGCTGAGTTTAGCTTCAGCTTGCTTCAATACACCTGCCAGGAAGTTTCTAGTATATCTAGTAAAAGCTTAATTAGCTGGTTCATGTGTGTTTGATTAGCTAAACTCTCCAGCACACTGCCCCTCCAGGACCGAGTTTGGACATTCCTGCTTTAAGCTTTATAATGCATAAAGCACATACGCATGATGCTTACATCTCTCCTTACCTAATGCCGAGTTCAGACTGCATGATTTTCAAACTAGTCATGTTACAGATGTTTTCACACTGCATGACTATCTGGGCTAGCGTTTCGTCGCTGCTTTGTTTACACTGCAAGATGGATCAGCGACAGGGACTTTCACATTGTATGACTTTACTATAGGAAGAATCGCCAACAACTTCGTCCAAACTACGTCTAACAGCCAAAAACACGAAGTATATCTTTTGTTATTAACTACATAATGAGAAAGAAGCCTTTAATGGGGTAGAACATGTACATGTTTGCTCACCTGGGTTTAAAGGGAATTAGCCATTTCTCCTCAACGTTGATAATAAACTAATTTCTTTCTGTATGAAACGTCAAACAGACACAGTTGCTCCTGAGTCCTGTCAAACCTCAATTCACACGGCATGATTTGAATCGCCGACAGCTCCAGATATTTAGCATGCCAAATATCTCGAAGGCATCGGCGACTCATCGGCGATTCTCTCAGATCGCGTCTTTGAAAGTTCATACTGTGTAATTGTCACTCACGTGCACGAGCAGCGATTTGCCTGTGATTTCAGGCATTTGTCGGCGATTTCTCAAAACCTGTCGGCGAGCCAAAATCGGGGCTAAAATCACGCAGTCTGAACTAGGCATAAGAGAATAAAGATGTTGCATATAATTCCTCAAACATCTTATAACCATTTAATGTGGATATGTAATGGAAGCAGCTTTACAGAAAATAATAGATAAGCAGATACAAAAAAATTGATAAGGAAAATCACTAACAAAGCGATTTAGAAACTTTTCAAAAGATGAAAGAAAAATTCAACATGTCTCAATGAAGTTTAGGGTGCATGTTTGATGCATAAGAAGTTAAAATGCACACCTATAAATCCATTGCTTCTTTACTGAAAGGAAATAGTTCCATAAACTACTGTGTATTGCAATAAGTAAGATAAGTTATATTATTACAATAAGTTAAAAATGTTTTGATATTTTAAAAGATTTCAGTTCTTATATGTCCTCTGCTTGTAAATTTGTAAACAAACAACTGTAATCAGTTCATGGGATGGACCAGATTAGCGAGTACTGATCAAGTCATGAACTATAATTATCAACCGATACCGATCGATCGGTGCATCCCTAATTATGACCATTCTTTTTTAAGCTTAATGTTGGTCTCTTTTCACTATCATTGTGAATTAGTGCAAGTGGGTCTTTTCTAAAATAAAGGACTTGTAAACAAACCAGGGAGAGTAAATGATTCATCTAATACTTTCAGTTCAAAACAGCAAAATTTATCCTGCTTCCGTCACTGAAAGTATTGGTCTTTTTTAATGTATAAACATCTGTCAGATATGTAATATATTTACAGTTGAGGTCACTGTATATCTGTTTATCTATTATTTACACCTGACTCTCGTTCACCATTTAAAACTAAAGCATGAATTTATGAAGCATAAATTGACTTTATTCATATATGTGAATAGTAAAGCCTGTTTCTGATTTGATTAGCCATCTCAGTCATTTCACTATTCACTTGGGATAGTTTGTTCTAATCTCTGTCATTAACATCTAAGGCAGATTTTTGTATGGGATCCAGTGTTGAAGGGAGTCAGTAAGTGGAACGAGCTGATGGATGATGTCAAGCAACGTAAGATTATTGAGCAACTCCAGATGGGATCTGAAATGACGGTGTATCAGAAAAGGACTGAGAGAATCACTGTTCAGGTCATTATGGAGACCATGCAAGTGGCTTTAACACGCTCAGGTGACAGGATAGTCAAAGTGGGTAAGTCACTTTCTTGACACTAGATTTTAACAGATGAATAAATAAATACCTTGTATCAGTGTTAAGGTTTTAAGTTCCAGTCACACTCTATTTGGGAACATGCTTTATTTGGTATTTAGGTTTAGCTATTGGGTACAGTGATGTAGAATAAGATCATACTTTATAACTACTAATAAACAGTTAATATCATAATAATGGGCTGGTATTAAGCCAGTACAAAATAGTGCAATTTGTAAACTAAAGTGTTCTTTATATGCACTAGTTCTGGATTCAGTTTTTAGAAGATTTGCTGCATGGTGTCCTTCGAATGAATACTGAGCTTATTCAAATGTTCAATGTGCATTTGCAGTGGACATTTCTGAGCTCAAGGAGGTTCGCCAGTGGGAGACATTCAAGGATTTCCAGCGATTTAACGAAAACAGGGGGAGTGCATTTCGAAGAATTTTTTGCCAATCTGAAAAAGACGTTCAACAGGACAGGAAAACCTGTTTCACCATCTTCTATGGATCTGATTTTACTTTAAAGTCACTGAGTCTAAATGGTATGCAATAACTTTAATTTATTTGAAATGGATACTGTAATAGCTGGTAGCCATACTACTGCTCAAAAAATACATTTTATAAACTTTAATTTACCAAAGAAGCATGTTTGTAATGCGGTGTTCCAAAACTTGCATATTAGATCATACTTAAATTTTTCAGTTCACCAAACTTAGTCTAATAATTCTGACTTTAACTGTATCTTAAGCAGCAAGTTAGAATATAAAATGTTTATCTTTGTCATTACACTGTAATGTTTACTTCACATAAAATGTTTATAAATCCGTTTCCTTAAAAGCGAGAAGTTTACTTCATAAAAAAAGTAAACTTTTATGTTTAAACTTTTATATAACTTTTATATGTTTACTATATTAAAGTGAGTAAAACCATTGTAAGTTGGAACTGTTAAGTTGACTTTATTTTTATAATTATGCTTTATACTTGATTTTAAGGCAATGGGTTTACTCACTTTTTTAAACTAAAGTCAAAAAATTGCTTTAAAAGCTAGAGATTTATTCACTTTTTTTTTAAAGTAAAGTCAACTAACTGCTTTAAAAGTAATGGGTTTACTGCATTGTTAAAAGGTAAAGTCAACTAATCACTTTAAAAGCAAAGGGTTTACTCACTTTTTAAAAAGTAAAACCAATCGCTTCAAAAGTGGTGAGCTTGCTCACTATTTTAAAGTAGTCAACTAATCGCTTTAAAAGCAATGGGTTTACTCACTTTTTAATAGGTAAAGTCCAGAAGAAAAAATATTATTAGACATACTGTGAAAATTTCCTTGCTCTGTAAAACATATTATGGGAAATATAAAAAAAATATTATATACATAATATACTTACATACACACACACACACATATATATATATATATATATATATATATATATATATATATATATATATATATATATATATATTTTTTTTTTTTTTTTTTTTTTGTGCTGATCCAAGCTTGTTTAGCAGGAGGTGGATCAACACACAATTCACTAATGAAGCAAGTATTATGCCAACTTGCCAGTTAAGCTTCCTAAAAAAACTTAAAGATGCCAGCAGCACATATACATCACTGAACATAACATATGCTGGTAAACAGCTATGCTGGCAATTGTACACTTACTGGAATAGTCCCTATGGAACAGACTGTAAATGCCTAAAGTGTACTGTGGTGAACAATCTTGACCTGCTTTTTGCAACTGTCTCACCACATGTCTTTATATGATAATGGTGTGCTTATTCTGAGGTTTGCTGTTTCATAGCTCATTCAGTGGAGGATGCGGAAAAATGGCTGACGGGACTGGAGTTACTCAAACAGGAGACACTGGCAGCTCACACACCAGTTATTATAAAGAGGTACACACAGAGAATCTTTAACTGTAACTGTAGAGTTACTGTACTTTTACAGTAACTGTAAAGCGAATCAAATACTTGTTTTCTCTGTTTTTCCAACTATTGTAGTTGGCTGAGGAAACAGATGTATTCGGTTGATCTGACAAAGAAAAACAGGTTTTCCTCTTTCTCTTTTAATTACATCTCATTCACTGTAACTCATTTACCACTGTTTCACGCCATTTAATGTCTCTCACAGCATCACCCTAAAAGAGCTCAAGTCTCTTTTGCCACAGATGAACTTCAATGTGCCAAGTGGACGTTTTCTGGAGGACAGATTTAAGGTGCAAACAATACTGAAAGTTTATCATTGAATTTTGGTTTTACATAAATTAGTATAAATGTTGATTTTGTTATTCAAGATGTCCATTTCATCTACTAATGACTAGATTTGCTCGTTTAGAAGCACTTATAACACATTTTACATGTTTGAATGTTGTGTTTTGTTTTCAGGAGGTTGAAGCAAATGATTATGTCCTCGATTTTCTGCAGTTTCACAAATTGTATGAAATTTTAATATTTGAAAACCAGACATTGGTGAGTGTGCAGTGTAACATTCAGTGTAACATTTCATTTTCATGTTTTTGAGGATTATTATCATGCCATATTAATTTGTTTAGCAATATCAATCCTTTATTATAATATAATATTATTCCCATTTTATTAGCTGATGGAGGAGTTTGAAAAAGGGCCTGCACGCTCCATAATGAGGTACAATTATTCAATGCTTTGGTTTCATTTTGTGCTTTAAATGGGCCATATCATTGATTTCAATTCAGTGTATTAGGGCTGCATGATATTGGAAAAATCTGACATTGCGGCAGATGACTTGAATAGCTCTGTTCAAAGTAAAATCATTAATTAAGACTGGATATTGGATATTAGATTGGATTCATTTAGATCGAAATAATCTTGTAGATGAGTGAATCAAAGAAATTGCAAGAATTAATAAATAAGATAAAAGTAAAATAAGTAGTCGGACATTCAGTTACAGTAATATGATACGATATTATGATATTTTTCCCCCGATGATGATAGATCACGATATCGACGATACATGACAAGAAAACCATCCACAAAATATCATGATATTTGTAAATGAAGAGGGTAAACTGCATCAAAAGGTTATAAGATGTATTTCTTTAATAAACAGCTCATATATTTCTTATAACTGCAACATTGATATGTTCGATCCACCTTTACGAGAAGCGCCACCTCATGCATATCACTTTTGTCCTGCCTTTTTTTTTTTTGCATAATTAAATCTAATGTAAAATGTAAATACTGTACATTCTTCATTGCTGATAACTCCACATGTGAGTATTGCGAATACACACATTGCGATATCAATGCTGAAATGATATATTGTGCAGCCCTGAAGTGTATTGTAGCACTTTTCACAATAATTATTATTCCAAAGCAGATTTACAAAAAAAGGTGCACAATATTACATGAAAAAAACTGTTTTAAGAAAATACAGTTTACTTGTTTATTTAGAGGTTACACTATAAATCATTCATTTGCCATGCATTTCTCTGCAGTAATATTGATAGACCTGACTCTTCTGTAGTTGCCCTCTACGATTTTCAAAATTTTCTTTTATATCAACAGAAGGTAAGACCTAATGTTCAAAAGCTTGTTTTATTCAAATAATGAATAAGTTTTTTAAATGTGATGTACTCCTGTGATGGATGCACAGCAGAACATTGAGCAGTATTACTCCAGTCTTAAGTGTCCAATGGCACTTCAAAAACAGTCCTAAAGCTGTTCTGGTTAATATCAATATTTAAAAACAAAGTTTTTAAGTACAGTTTTTTTTCTGTCTGTAGGAGGCCTGGGCCACAGATTTAATTAAGGTACAAAATTTAATGACCATCTTCATCGATGACCCCACAAGGAGGACAAAAGATCCAGCCTTTACTATTGGAGAGGTAGAGGTTATAAAGATCTCTCATTGCATCAAATAAATGTCCATCAAGGTGATAGTTTGATAGATAGATAGATAGATAGATAGATAGATAGATAGATAGATAGATGGATGGATGGATGGATGGATGGATGGATGGATGGATGGATGGATGGATGGATGGATGGATGGATGGATGGATGGATGGATGGATGGATAGATAGATAGATAGATAGATAGATAGATAGATAGATAGATAGATAGATAGATAGATAGATAGATAGATAGAAAGACGGACGGACGGACAAACAAACAAACAAACATACAAATAAATAAACACATGCATTTCTTTTTTTTTATTTTGCCAGTTCCTCAGTTTTCTCTTCTCTAAAGAAAACCAAATTTGCGATGACAAGTTTTCTGAGATTTGCCCACTGGACATGAACAATCCTCTGTCTCACTACTGGATCAACTCGTCTCACAACACGTCAGTGCTGCTGCTCTTCATGTTGCTTCTCCTCATCATCATCTACTTCCTGTGTTACTTTATGTGTTTTGCTCTTTTTTCCCCACAGATATCTGACTGGAGATCAGCTGCGTAGTGAGTCTTCAACAGAAGCGTATGTGCGCTGTCTGAGACTGGGCTGTCGCTGTATTGAGTGTCAGTGGACCACAGTTTCTTTTTTCTCCATAAAGATTTTACTTTTCTGATAATGCAATGTTTTAAAAACCTGTGTGCAAAAATAGTCCTTGCATAAAAATAGCATTTAAAAATGTACAAAAATAAGCTTTTAAAATTTTTGACAAGCTCTCTTTAAAAACTACTGATGTGTTAACTGAACACGTATGTCTTGTTGACAGAAAAGAGCTAATATGTGGCAAAACTTGATTCTAACTAACTGTTTAGAGTAATTTTACATGTGGCACAATGCATAGCCAAGCATGACGCAAGTGTTTTTTGCTAGTTTTAGCCCATCGCAGGTATTTTTTTCACACCCTGTGTCATGTTGTTTCAGTAGAAAATGCTCATTGTTGGCATCTTGCCTGCTTAATTGACCAACGTAAGTCAGTGGAGTAGTTATTGTTATTTGAAAGTGCGTTAGTGCTTATTACACACATGGATTCGCAGCAGCACACAAATCTCTTTAAAAATAGAAAAATGAAAGTATTCAAATGTAAAAGATTATGATTGTCTCCATAAATATAATGAATGCGCAATTGCATGACAACTCACTCTTAAAAGGAACGGGAGGTGAGACTAATGCACATTATGCCCAACACAACCCTTACCCTATGCCTAAACCTAACCCTAACCCAAAACTCATTAAGAAAATAAGGTAAGGCCCTTATGTGTGCGATGACCAATTTTTTCTGCCTGCTAATAAGCAAATCTGAAATTCTTTTCCCATGTTATACACCAGCCATAATCACCCCCTGGCTTAACCTGCCTGCCACTATAGCCATACCCCAAACTCTCTTTATTGCTCAAGTTAAAAAATACTTTACTGATCTTGAGTTGACCACTCTCAATGTTTTGATGATACCAAAGAGGCTCAAGTTTACTTTTTTTAGTGGTGAAAATCTCATGAATGGCAAGATTATAGTAGTCAATGGGCAGTTAATTTTTAAGTTAATTTATTTTGACATATCAAATAGGGCTGGCCCGATAAACGATATTATATCAAAACACAATAAAATTTATGTCAATAACAATGATAAGCTCTGAACTTTTTTACTCTATATTGATCTAAGAGCCAATCACACAGCAGAAATGTTCAACAATGTTAATCTTAAAGTGTGTTGATATTAGAGATGTACTGAATTTTTGACCACTGAAAATGTTATGCCATTTAATGGACACTCTACTTTTTGTAGATTTTTGTGCATATAAATATTAATGTTGGGGTACTCTTTTAAATCTGAAAGCATTAACAACTTATATTGAAATATATATCATTATTGTTAAATATTGAAAATAATTATCAAGATTTAATTGTTTGCAATATTGCCCAGCTCTAATATCAATCTAACATCACCTTTAATATTGTTTTTTATCCATATCAGTGGACTGCTGGAATGGTCCAGATGAACCTGTTATATTCCATGGTCGAACCATGACCTCCAAGATAAAGTTTAAGGATGTGGTGAAGGCCATCAACAATCATGCTTTCGCAACATCACAGTTAGTCATCAAAAACACAAACACATTTAATGCCATTATAATTTTGCGTTGTAAATTCAGCATTATTATTTTACATCTTTTTTTGGCAGGTATCCTGTGGTTCTGTCTATAGAAGAACACTGTGATATCAAGCAACAGAAAATGATGGCTCAGACATTACGAGATGTTTTCCAGGACAAGCTCCTGACTGAACCTCTAGATCCAGAAGCAGAACATCTACCCTCACCAAACCAGCTAAAGGGCAAGATCATCATCAAGGTAGAAACAAACCAGCTGTTTTACCTATTTTGAAACTAAAAAGCTCTTTCAATTGCTTCAGTCTATTTTATTCTCTTTGACAGCACCAAAAAATAAAAGAGAATGACCACACCATTAAGGTATTCACAAAACACAACAGCTGCTAATCACAACCATGTCAAAATAGCACACACTAAAGGCCTTTTCTCAGCAATAACAATAACTATACACTCTTTAAATAATAATCTGATTTAACAACAGGAAAGTCCTGTATTGTAACAAACAGTGTTGGGGATAGTTACTTGTGAAAGTAATGCATTACAATATTACATTGATATTAATATTAAGTTAAACCCCCAAAAAAGTAACTAATTGCGTTACTTAATTACTTTTTATAAAAAGTAATTTGATACAGTACTTCTGTGATACTTTTCTATACCTGGCTTTGGTTTGATCTCTTTCTGAACTTGCAGGTGTTTTTCACCTTTTTAATAGAAAAGCTCTGCATTTAACAAGCTAACTATATAACCTACACCTTTACTTACCATTAAAAAATGTAGGATATTATATTTTCCAGAGTCCAGAGCTATATGTGCTGTATATACAGATTAATGAAAGCTTGTAAAGTATTGTGTTTGCTACGTTTGAATGTTTTGTATTAGTTAGTAAGTAAATTCACTGTCCATTGAGATAAAGATTGCAATAAAGCCTATGAGTGCTAACATGAAGTAATTTATATTAAGGCAAAAAATCTTTAAAAACTTTAAACCTTTAAAATGTTTAATAACAAAATATAAAGTAAGACGATAAAAAACTTCCCTAAATCAAAATAAACCTTTGAGGTTTATACATTGAATAAATTTCTTCACGTGGCCTTAACAAATGTGTAAATCATTTCCCAAAAGAGAAAACAATCTTACTTTATTACAAAACTGTTAAAATAAACAAAAAATATGAAGTAGTCGCTTCTACAGTAGACAGTGGCTGCATCTCCTCAACAATAAAGACATAACTTTAATTTAAATTTAATTCATTCCCAGTCCCTTTATTAATCCGGGGTCGCCACAGCGGAATGAACCGCCAACTTATCCAGCAAGTTTTTACGCAGGGGATGCCCTTCCAGCCACAATCCATCTCTGGGAAACATCCACACACACATTCACACACACACTCATACACTACGGACAATTTAGCCTACCCAATTCACCTGTACCGCATGTCTTTGGACTGTGGGGGAAACCGAAGCACCCGGAGGAAACCCACGTGAAGGCAGGGAGAACATGCAAACTCCACACAGAAACGCCAACTGAGACGAGGTTCAAACCAGTGACCCAGTGACCTTCTTGCTGTGAGGCGACAGCACTACCTACTGCACCACTGCCTCGCCCCTTTTTTAAATTTAGTTAAATTAATTGTTTTACCTAGAGAACGTAAACTGATGTCAATCATTTGTTGTTTAGCTGGAGGTTTTCAATGTTGTGTTTCTTGCAGTGGTCAAAAGTTTTACTTACACATAATCCACACTTAATAACAATCCATTTCTTTTCTGCGATGAGTTAAAAATAACAAAAATCCATTGCAAAATCGTAAGACTCTGGCCTGCCATTGTTTCTGTTTCTGACTGTCTGTAATGGTGAAAAATGATTCACGATTGAATTGTTTGTTTTAACCGGATCTTCTAAGTGAACCGGTCGAACCAGTTCACCAAATTGAACTGAGTCGGGATGAAATAGTTGCATCTTCAGTTGGCTAAATACTTACTTTTTAACATACACCCCCTGACTTGAAACAAACCAATATCCTGAGTTCTTCAGTTACTAGAACAGTACACTGACTTATCTGCTGTGCAAAAAGAGACCTTATGATGATGAGTGCACACTCACATTTCCTGTGTGATTTAATCTGATTAAGGTCCTTTTTATTCCTTAATATATTTTTAAAAAGCCAGTTAAGCAAGGTAAAAAGTAACTTGTGTTACATTTTTCTAAAAGTAACTCAAATATTATTACATATTTTTAAATGTAATGCTCTATATTACTCGTTACTCTAAAAGAAGTAATATTATAACGTGCGTTACTTCTAACGCGTTACCCCCAACACCGGTGACATACGATGACACCACAGAGGAAAATATAATTTGATTCACTTGGAGATCATTTTGTGTACCCGTTGAATGCTTAAAACACTGAGTAGATCTTAAAATATTGCTCTAGTAAACAAAATTACATTTCAATTTTTTTTGTTTATTGGAAAGTGAGTGCAATATTGTAATATCATTAAAATGATGACAGGCTACTAATATCTTGTCTTCACTCTAACAAAATAAATGCATATGTGAGTTTGTTTCCATTAGTTTTTTGTGTATCATAATGTATGTAATTTTCTCATTTCCCTGAACAGCCAGAGGAAGAAGAGGAAAACACTGCTGTGAAAATAAAATTAGACAACTTCAGGAAAATTGCAAACACTTACAGGGAGAAGGTTGATATGTTGTACAAATCTGTCTTTCTCATTTGCATTTTTATTTTCCATATTTTCTCAATTTTCCATTAACAAATCCAGTTTTTGGTCAGCGAATTTTTCTTTTTTAAAAACAGATAAGAAAATCAAAAGAAATCAGTTTAGTGGAGAAGGAGGGAGAGCTTTCCATCTGGGATCCAATAGATAAGGTGCTTTAAATTAATTGAAATTTGATTTGCTTTTTTTTTTTACTACCAACGTATTCCTAATGAGATCATCAGTTATAATCTCTCTCTCTCTCTCTCTTTTTTTTTTTAAACAGAGGTTTTACAAGCATGACTGTGTAATCTCAGATAATAAGCTGTATTATTCTGAAGAGAAGTGGGAAGAACAGAGTACACAGGTAAGTCATGATGGAGATTACAGACTTTGTGTTGGTAAACTCATTTGTACTCTTTAATATCAGCGTTTGAATTCTTTCTGAAAGATTAAGGACAGTTCAGAGCTGCACCTGTCAGAGCCCTGGTTTCATGGACGTTTGGCCGAGGGCAGAATAACTGCTGAAAAACTCCTGCGTGATTACTGCAAAGGGACGGATGGAAATGATGAAACCTTCCTGGTGCGGGAGAGTAACACGTTCATTGGAAACTACTGTATCTCCCTCTGGTAACCTTTCGGCACTCTTCTGCTTTTGAAAAGTTTGAATTTGGATAACAATTACATTTTCTGACACATCTGTGCCACAAAATGTACAACCAGACGTGTATAATACAGTATTTTCTTTATGTGAACCAAAGTTTTGGCTGCTCAAGAAACTTTTCATATGATATACTGTCGATAATGTTATTATTAATAACTCAACCTAACAACAATTAAGCAACAAATTAGACGGATTTCTAAAAATTTATTGGTACATCACTGGAACAAATGACCAAATTACAGGAACAAATGTTACTTCAAACTCTAGTAGTATTTCATTCATAATCATGCTGTATTGGGATCAAGTAAATGCAGCTTTGGTGAGCATTATATTATATGATATGATATTATATGATTTCTGTAGGACACGTGGGAGAATTCAGCACTACAGAATCTTCTGCTTCCCAGAAAATGGTCACAAAATCTTCTTCTTGAAAAGCAAAGAGTGCTTTCCTAGTATGTGTGCCTTGATCGATTATTACAGACAACAGAGTATCGACTATGACAGATTCAACTTGTGCCTCAAGAATTTCTTGCCACGGCTAAATTTCGAGCCTCTCCACCACATGGGGTAACACAGTTTTTCGATTACATTTTAAACTATTTAACTAATGCACAAATATTCCAAAAACACACTCACAAGTTTGAAATTTACTGGTATTGATATACTTGTGAGGACACACACATATGCTCTCATGTAATTGTTTTATAATTGTTGTTAGGTGGTTTTACAGTAACATGAGTCGAGCTGAAGCTGAAGACTGTCTTTTAAGGATCCCTCGAGATGGAGCCTTCCTCATCAGAAAAAGAAACGAGCGTGACACCTTTGCCCTTTCCATCAGGTTCCCTTAGTTTATTTCCTTTACATTTTCTTTATAGTCCTCTGACATTTACAGTATAGGCTGTTTACAGCTGTTTTAATCGATTTGCATTACATAACATTAATTTAGCAGATGCTTTTATTCAAAGTGACTTAAAAATGAGGATAAAAAGGACTTTTTATAATTTATTATTATCACATCTTTACAGAGTGTTGTAACAGAGTGTTTGTAAGTAAATGTCTGGTGCATATAGAGAAAGTTGAAAGTGTTTGCTACAGGTAGTTTGTCATTGTTAAGCCCACTCACCTGTGTGAAGCACACTCAGAACTGCAGTGTATTTGCAGGAACATCAAGTGTTTATAAGAAATTATTTTTTTCTGTCTCATTCGTACAGTGTTTAAAAGTTAATAAGTCTTTTCTTGTTTATTTAAATGGAGAGTCTGTGAATAAGAGTACAGTTCAAGTCAGAATTATTAGCCCCCCCTGTTTATTTTTTCCCCCAATTTCTGTTTAAAGGAGGGATTTTTTTTCAACACATTTCTAAACATAATAGTTTTATTAACTCATTTCTAATAACTATATGATTATTTTATCTTTGCCACAATGACAGTAAATAATACTTCACTAGATATTTTTCAAAACACTTCTATACAGCTTAAAGTGACATTTAAAGGCTTAACTAGGTTCATTAGGTTAAGGTTAGGGTAATTATGGTTTGTTTTGTAGACTATCAAAAAATAAATAGCTTAAAGGGGCTAATAATTTTGTCCTTAAAATGGCTTTTATAATGTTAAAACTGCTTTTACTCTAGCTGAAATGAAATAAATAAGACTTTCTCCAGATGAAAAAATATTATCAGACATAATGTGAAAATTTCCTTGCTCTGTTAAACATCATTTAGGAACTATTTTAAAAAGACAAAAAATCAAAGGGGGCTAATTATTCTGACTTCAATGATATATGTGAGCTTTTTCTGATATTATTTTTGAAAATATTGTTATTTAAACTTAAAGAATTTGCATATGAACAGGAAATGAGAAAATTCATGCAGAGCTTTTATTTATTTATTTATTTGTTTGTTTGTTTATTTTTACAATTCTCTAATAAAATTATTAGAATTGGGGCTGGTAAGACTTTTTTTACAAATTGATGATTTGAGTATGATTTTAGATGGCAAAATTAAAATCTCGGCTCCATTCCACTCCAATTTTAATGCCCTTCACCTGCAAAATTTTCTCCTGTTTTTACGTCATTGATTATTTTACGAAAGTGTCCTGTACTGGTGGACCATTTGAATGGGTTTAAATGGAATGGCCTAAAAACTCTTGAGAACTACACTTGGCACTTGGAAACTACATTATTGTGACATCACAATTGCGTTGCATTCTGGGACATAGAGGTGCTGGAGTTGACATATTATTTCAAAATTGAGGGATCGAGGGTATGTCCATGTAAGCTTCTCTCGTTCACTTGATGAAGTAAAACTCACTTTGGCGCCGGGGATTTCCTAGAGCAGGGGTCACTAATCTAGGTCCTGGAGGGCCGGTGTCCCTGCAGGGTTTAGCTCCAACATGCCTCAACACACGTGCCTGGGTGTTTTAAGTATACCTAGTAAGACCTTGATTAGCTTGTTCAGGTGTGTTTGATTAGGGTTGGAGCTAAAGTCTGCAGAACACCGGCCCTCCAGGAACAAGTTTGGTGACCCCTGCCCAAGAGGGAACAAAGGAAGGAAAGTTCACAAGTAATGTTTGAGATTTAGGTTAGCAGCCAAACAGTAGGTGGCGTGTTGTGAGTGTTCTGTTTGAGTAATTATTTTTACCCTCTCATGATCAGATCTACAACACACATTTTTATATTAAGCGTAAACAAGTCCTTACCTCTCTATATGTAATTTTATTTGTTTATTATGTAATGTATATTGTGTTTATTTGTTACCCAGATCTGAAGGTGACATCAAGCATTACAAGATTTTCAGAAAAAGCAGTAAATATGTGTTAGCAGATGCCTATGAGTTTTTTAGTCTTGAGGATATGGTCAGCTGTTTTAGAAATCAGCAATTCGCCGGCAAGACAAAACTACGCTACCCGGTAACGCCACAGTTAGTGGAGCGCTTCTGTATGGTAAGAGAAGAGAAAGTGTGAAGGAGAGAAAGAAATTAGCCAGATATATGAATTATTCCTTAAAGAAATACAACAGCTTTGACCATTTACAAAATGTATTTGATAACTTCTTATTTTTCAGGAGGATCTCTCAACATACGATAGTGAGCAGGACAGTGAGGTAAGTACTGTGGTACTTGTTTCTACTTGTAAATATACTTGACTAAAAGATTATTTGGATATTATACTAGTCTACATTTTAAGACACCCTTAAAACGTATTAAATGTTTCAAATGATGAACTATCAATCCAATTTGCATATTATCTCAGCTTTCTACAATGATTTTTATTTCAAGAGTTCACACTTAACTTATGATTTACAAAAGCTTGTTTGGCATGCTGTCCCAAGAGAGAGCCCTGAGCTCAAGGGATCCTTCCTGGGGCGAGGGGAGAAGGAGCTCAGGACGATCTTAAAACTCCCCCCAGCTTAGGCCAAGATTAACTTCCTGAGAGCAAGACGTCTGGTAAAAAGAGACTTAGGTTTATTTGGTCTATAATGAGGGCGACACAATGGCGCAGTATGTAGTGCTGTCGCATCACAGCAAAAAGGTTGCTGGTTCGAGCCTCGGCTGGTTCAGTTGGTGTTTCTGTGTGGAGTTTGCATGTTCTCCCTGCGTTCGCGAGGGTTTCCTCCATTGCTCCGGTTTCCCCACAGTCCAAAGACATGTGGTACAGGTGAATTGGGTAGGCTAAATTGTCTGTAGTGTATGAGTGTGAATGAGTGTGTATGGAAGGGCATCCACTGTGTAAAAACGTGCTGGATAAGTTGGGGGTTCATTCCACTGTGGCGATCCCGGATTAATAAAGGGACTAAGCTGAAAAGAAAATGAATGAATGAAATAATGGTCTATAATGTAGAGCGTATTTGGGTCTTAAGAGGAAAACGGGAAACCTGGGGGAAACCCACGTGGACAGGGGGAGAACGCACCAGCTTCGCGCAGAAACATCAGATGTTCCAACAAGGAGCCAGAGCCATTGGAATTCTTGCTGGTAGCTGGGCCAAGATGCCGCCCGTTCTGGGTAAAGGTGGAAGAGGGGAGGAGGGGTGTTTTCTTTAAGACGAAGATTGTAGATTTGTTATAGAGAGAAAAAGAGGATATATATATATATATATATATATATATATATATATATATATATATATATATATATATATATATATATATATATATTTATTTATTGACCTTATTCTAAAATGCGGAAGTGCGCCTGTTTTCGCGATTGTCTTAGAACTTCCGATTCAGTCGCCTATGGATGGGAGAAATGACTAGGAATAATAAATGGCAGAAAACTACTTGCTCTACAAACAAATGTTTGCATGACTATACAGACCAAGTAGAATAATATATTAAGAAAATATCAAATTGCAACATCAAGCAGCGTAACAAGCAGTTTTTAACGTCAAAAAATGAATGGAAGTGAATGAGATCGGAAGTCTCGAGCCAAAAAGATTCAAATGGCAGCGCCTGCTCGTCGGCGGAGAATAAGGTGAATAGTAAGTTAGGATCCTTTGATTGGAGAATTGTGATTAGCTAATTTGAGCCAGCTGGGTCAATCATGAGCGAGACTCCTCTCGCAATTAGTTTAACATATTAAACTTCACTTAATGTATCATTATTCATAATATTTTGTATAGATAAATAAATTGTATAAATAAGAACAGCAATCATATATTGAATGCTTAAAGATGTTTATGCAAGATAATAATTTACTAAAATGTAATATTTTATTTACATATAATTTAAGTACCAAATACACAATTATTTTAATTGTTAATTTAATTTACTATTTAATGAAATTGCTTGTAAATATGCAATTGTGTATGTTTTTATGTAATTATTCAAAACAGATTTTAAATTTTTTTTTAATAAAATTTTATATATTTTTTTCAGGTTATTGAAGATAATCCATTAGGTGATCAATGTAAAGGTGTGGTGGACATATTGAAATGTAATGCTGGTAAGGTTTAAAGAATAAAATTAAGGCTTTTTTACAATAGTTTGCATTCTTTAACAAAATCTTCACTGAATATCAAAACAACAAAAGACTCTCTTGTTGACCATTCTTTACAGCACGCAAAGCCAAACATGGCAGACCCCTTGTAGTGACCCTGTTGAATAAGGAGAACCAAAAGCTAACTGAGTTCACATGTGAGATCGTGGAGCAGTTGGACGAATGGTACCTGGTCATTCTGAACATCATCCAAAGAGAGCAAAGCTTGGAGAAATCGGTCAGTTGAACTGTTATCTGAGATTCCACACAAATTACCGATATATAGTGTGTCTTTCTGTCTAGATTTACACATGATTGAATTATCTGCATCTATGCACTGACAATATCTCCCTAACTTCTCAAAACAGAGAAAAGCAGAAGTGGAGTCTAAAACCAAAATAGCCATTGAGATGTCAAACATGGTGGTTTACTGCCAATCTATCAAAAAAAAGACCTTCGGTATGTACTGTAATTTCCAAGAAAATCGAACCCTCCCGAAAAAATGAAAGAAACTAAAATTAAAAGCAGCTGTACAGTATCACACACATCAACAAAACAATTCCAGGCCACACTCAAAACATTTTAGAAAGGTGATTGAACTGGACATTTCATTCATTTATAATTGCATTCTGCACTTTTTCTGACCTCTCAGAAAATTACAACTACAAAGAGGTCCGCTCACTTCCAGATAACATAATTCCAAAAGAGGGGAATGAAAGTGGCATGGAGAAATCAGACTGCATTTTGGAGTACAACCGCACAGCACTGACCCGTGTTTATCCCAGTGGAGCCAGAGTTGATTCCTCCAACTTTGACCCCTGTCCTGCGTGGAAATTAGGCTGCCAAATGGTGGCTCTTAACTTCCAAACGGATGGTAGGTTAGATTAGAATGTTTTTAAAGTCTCATTTAATTCCTCACTCACTATGGTTTGGCTAAGTCCTTGATATAGCAGATGTCACCACAGCATATTGAACCGCCAATCAGCCATATATATTTTTGTGGATTATTTTGGTGATTCTGTGATAAATGACATTGAGTCGAAAATGAGTAAATGACAAAAGACGATGAGTAAAAACATTTACTTTTTTTTTCAAAATTTCTCTCACTTTTAATTTCTGGATAAAGGTATACATTTCTTAACTTCTGTTAAATCAGAAATAATTTAAATTCCCACATTTTGAACTGTATTGTGTACGGTAGTAGCCAGAACTGATATCCAGAGGCGACACTTATTTTGCACATTATTTGCTTAGAATCACACTATAGGCTCTATTTTAACAATCTAGAGTCTAAAGCGAATAGTGCAAAACCACTGAGAGCATGTCCGCTATTTTAAGGATGGAAAAATGCAGTTTGCACTGCAGCACATGGTCTAACAGGGTTGTGCTTATTCTCTTAATGAGTTATAGGTAGGCCCACACGGAATCTGCGCGCGCAGAATTCCGCAGATTTTCCGCAGAATTCCGCAGATTTCTGCAGATTTTTAGCCCATCATTAATTCTGTTTATTTACTTGAGTAAATGGGTAAATCTGAATTTATTAAGTTTTTATTCAGTAATTTATTACTTTTTATTTCATATATTAAGGTTTTAGTTATGATACTCTGCTGGATACTCCCAAAATAATTCCGCAGAAATCCGCAGATTTTTACCAAAATTCTTCGCAGAAATAGCAAAAAACATCCGCAGATTCCGTCTGGCCCAAGTTATAGGTGTGTTTTGAGTATAACGTGCTTTAAACCAATTAGAGCAGGGTTATTCAATTGGCGGCCCGCGGGCCGAACCCGGCCCCCGAGGCAATTAGTTCTGGCCCTCCAAACACTGCGACCAAGACATCAAAAAAAAAATTTCTTTCAGTTGAAAAACGGCCGCTAGTTAAAAAGGGATGTGCGTCTGTTCAATACAGCGCGAGCTGAAAAGGCTGCACAGAGCGTGAGTCACCATAACCGAGTGGCGTGGGCACATTTGGATATGTTTGTAGAAAAGGCTTTTTGTACAATGCACTGATATTGTTATTAGGGATCCAACGATTAGTCGATTTCACTATTAACGGTGCTGTAAATCGCCACAGTTGATTAATCATAAAGGTTTCTCTAAGCAATTGTCATGAATAAACTGAAAAAAGTGTTCACTAAAAGTGTTTTTATATCTATATAGAAAATAATCATTTTTGTAACATTTTAATTCTTTAATGTTTTTCACATGTAAAGATATTTGTGTATTGCTGTACATCCTATGTGTAATAAGAAATGTCTAAGCATTTGGACCTGGATAGGCGCATAACTAACATGCTCTGCGCTGAACTTTAGACCAGCTTTTACTTGGCCAATGGAACTGTCTATATCAGTTTCTCAAAAAAGCAACACACCAACAATGCGCCTTAACACACCTCCTTTATAGACCAGTACACCCATGAGTCCACAAAGTGGGGCAAATGGATTTGCTATTTAAACAATGTGGCACAAAACGTGAAAATTAGGATTGTGCTGAAAATAGCAACAAATTGCGCTAAACACATCTTGCTCCTTATTGCGCCGGGTGTACAGTATATAATATATGTTGTATGATAGAGCCTTATAAGTTTAATGAAATCAATGAAACAAAAGGAATTATATTGGGAAGTGGAAAACATTAAACTGGTTATGGGGTAGTTCACCCAAAACTTTACTCACCTTTTACATGTTACAAACCAATCCGAGTTTCTTTCTTCTGTTGTACACAAAAAAGCGATCATTTGAAGAAAGCTGAAAACCTGTAAGCATTGACTTAATACTTGTTACTGGTTTTTTATCTTTCTTAAAAATAAATAAATAAAATAATAATAAATAAATAAATAAATAATAGTGTTTAAGAAAGAAACTCATAAAAGAGTAAATAGTAAGTACATTAAAATTTTTGGGTAAACTGTCCCTTTAAGCTGTTAATTTAATCATTTGGCAATAAAAGGCAAGCTAAAGCTTATCACAGAATATGAGTTTTAATTTTAATATGAAAAAAAGAGGATGTTCATATAATTTAAATATGGATGTTATATTTGACTGTTCATTAATTTCCTGTAACACCAACAAATCTCAGGACACAAGGGGGTGACAGAGGGCTATAGTATGTTACCATAATTCTGCTTGGATGCAAAATGTTGCAAACGTGGCCTTTAATAAACCAGATTAATTTGCTTATCGCATCAAGCATCACATCGAGGATATTTGAATACGAAAAATAGATTAAAGATCAATCATGTCAAGAGCTCTCTTTAAATATCTGAGCCATTAACCCCACGTCCCATTATAAGACATTTTTGGGAAAGCTAGCTATAAACATCTTGACTTTCTCTTGAAACTATTGCTCCACCATGACTCTACTTGACCTTAGAGGAAGAGTTTACATGAAAGTCTGCTACAGTGTCCCTATATGATTGTTAAACTCAAGCATCGTTCTCCAGTAAACACATCTAATAAATCTTACCCTCTCTTTAGATAACTTTATGCAGCTGAACAGTGCTCTCTTCAGTCTGAATGGAGGTGCAGGTTATGTGCTTAAACCAGAGTGGATGCGAGATCCAACCAGGAGGAAGCCTGCAAAACAAAGCATCAGAATCAGAGTAAATCACCTTTATTTGCTTCACACTGCAGTTCATCTTCATTCAGATTCAATAAAGAGGTTATTGATTTTCAGGGTTGATTTTTTACCTTATTGAACATGTGTTGTCTTTAATATCTAAAGCTAAAATTTATCCAATTACCTCACACAATCACAATACTGTATGATACTGTTTCACACTATATTTTCTGTTGATTCAGTTTCAATAAAATTAGTCTCTCCAGGGTCTTTTTATCATCACAATTGCATTTTCTATACATGTTTAACTGTATATTGTATATGGGTTTTATGTCTAATAATTCACTCAATCATACAGTTAACTTTACCAATTACAAATGTAATAAATGTGTAAATATATAATCAACGTTATTTAAAAAAACAAAAAAGGAGGAACAGAGTAGGAGTGCCAAATTTCTTCCAAAAACGTATTATTGTGCATTATTTGTCATGGTATTGTGGATTATTAACATCGAATAATAGAATAACGTTACGTAAAACTTTAACGTTAACTTAAGTGTTTGGCGGCTACGTTATAACTTACACAGAGTCGGTCACAGACCGAAAATGCTTGTCCGAAGGGTTAGTCAAGGGCAAATTGTGCAGAAATTCTTGTTATTATCACTGAAGCAGCGAAATTAATCTCTTACTTGTTTCGTTTCAGCTTCGTTTGTTGTTTATGATATCAGAATTTACGTTAACGACCAACCGCGTGCCTTATCAACAAAACTACAGTGATGACTAGCGATGAATAATCGAAACGCGTCTGATTGGCTCTTGCGCTCAGAAGCTCAACAGAAACGTATGCGACTGTTTTTTAAGGCTCAGCGCATTTTCACATTTTACATCACGTAATATAGTTTAGTTTAATTGTGCATAGTCGTTTTTGCCCCTTGTATTACATTTATGAGGCATATTTGTATTTTTGTGGCTATTCGAAGTTTTGTTAAGTTTCTCACCCTCATGTCCTATCAAAACTATTTTATTTGAGGACTCCAAAGGGGGAAATTAATTTCCTGTAGTAGCTCAGCAGATTCCATTCACTTTCATCATGCGGAAACATTTCCTTTCTAGCTCCACATAAATATTTCTAAAGGTTTTGATTGACTACAGGGTGTGTAAATCATTGCTGGCTATCCATATCTGTGAGAGGCCACAACAATTGTCAAAAAGATTATGAATTTACTTTGGTTTTCTGCAGGTGTTAGCAGCCAGACATCTGCCCAATCCAGACCACATCGTCAGTCCGTTTGTCCAGGTTGAGTTGTGGCCAAATTCAGGTCAAGCTGAAGACTACACTTTCAAAACTACGCTCTTTAGTAAGAAAGTGGAAACAAGGGTTATTATAAGCAGCATTACTTTTAGTTGATGGCTCTGTTGATGACTGCTGGTATCTTTCCAGAGGATAATGGACTGAATCCAGTGTGGTTGGGCCCAATGAATCCACCCAAATCCTTTGAAGTAAATGAGCCAGACTTGGCCTTCCTGCGCTTTGTGGTTTTCGAAGAGGACATGTTCTCTGATGCCAAGTTTCTTGCACAGGCCACTTTTCCTTTCAGATGTATTTGCTCAGGTAAATCCATCCGAATACAAATTTGAGCTTACAAATATTTAACATGTTTTAATTTGATTATTCAGTTGAATGAGACGTCACATTTTGGTGTTTGCATGAAAATAAAGTCACATAAAATGTCAAAATATAGGTAAATGTGATGATTCAGTGCAACAGATTCATTTAAATATTATACACCATACTTTGTCTCATATACCTTTTAAATAAGAAAAAGATTAAGTAACCTTACACCGTTTTATTATATTTTATGATTTTTAAATGGCTGACTAATAGGCAAATCCCAGTTCTTTGGCAAACCAGAGTAATGATTTAAAATGCATTTACTATTATATTTACTTTATATTTTTGGGATGAACTATGATATTTAAATAGTCTTGTAGTTTGCTAATTATTTTCACAAACTAATGTCTTATCTGGTCCGTTTTTATTATTATTTTATTAGGTTATCGGTCTGTCCCACTGAAGAACAGGTTTAGTGAAAATCTGGAGCTTGCATCTCTTCTGGTGCATGTACAGCAATATGAGGTGAGAAAGAACCAGTTGAGTTCACCCCCAAAAAACCTGTTCACATTCCCATTATTCCAAATATGTCTGGCTTTCTTCTGTTAAACATAAAACACAATATGAAGAATGCCTGATCCAAATATTTATTAAAAGACAATGGGCCTCATTCACCAACCATTGTTATGAACAATTCTGTTAATAAACCCCACAGTTACACGCTTTTTTTAAATTAAGAATCTGACATGTTTTCTGATCTGAAATTTGCTTTTAACCAAGAACAGAATCTCCAAACACTCATATACATATAAGTGATGATAGTTCGCTCAGAATGATCAGTTATTGCTGATTTATTTATTATTTATTTGTATGCTGAATAAGATATATGGCTGTAAAAATATATATACACTACCTGACAAAAGTCTTGTCGCCTATCCAAGTTTTAGGAACAACAAATAATTACTTGACTTCTAGTTGATTATTTGGTATCACACGTGGCTTGAAAGGCAAAGGCCTCTAGATTACGCTTATTTTACCAAAATAAAATATGATTATGCCTTGATTTTTAATGATTTAATTAGGACAGTAAGGTCTGACTTTGCTTAGACAAAAGTCTTGTCACTTAACAGAAATAACGTGCAGTATAAAATATAAAGTCATAGTGCAGTGGAAAAACAATTAATATTGTGTATGACTCCCACGAGCTTGGAGGACTGCATCCACACATCTCTGCAATGCCTCAAATAACGTATTAATAAACTCAACTGAAATAGCAAAGAAAGCGTTCTTGCAGGACTCCCAGAGTTCATCAAGATTCTTTGGATTCATCTTCAATCGCTCCTTCATCTTACCCTAGACATGCTCAATAATGTTCATATCTGGTGACTAGGTTGGCCAATCCTGGACTATCCCAGTCTTATGGGATATTGTAGGGTTTTTCCTATGGTAATTTGGAAAAATTGGCATATGCTTTCAATTAAGACATTGAATTCACTACCAATTAAAATAAAAATAAATATATCAATTCCTCTGCTTAAGAACATGTTGTGAATGTAGCGTAGATTGTTCTTATTAAGTTTCTTTAAAAAACATTTTTAAGAAGATATTGGTGAATGAGGGCCAATAATTTGATTGTTTTTACTATCATTAATGTAGCACATGGTATATACTTAGAGCACTAAATTAGACGTCTGAATGAGCCAAACTTATGTAAAGTATATATTCAGCGTTACAGTAGTGTTAGAAATCCAGAGATTTTTGCAATGAGCTATACCTGTATCCTGGATTTGGAACGCATTTGGAACTTCTAAGGGTCATTTTTCTTTTAGATTAGTTAACATTAACCTCAATCCCGCTGATATGAGAACAGAATCATCACCAGAAACGTATAGCAGCCTAATCTAAAATAACACCATTTCCTCATTCCGGTCAGTAATGTCTAATCTATTTTGTCAACAGGTGTAAAGTAAACACGCCTTAACCACAAGGAACTAGCAGACCTGTCAGTGTGTGAAAATGCTGTAAAGCAGGATGTGGTTTTTTGTCTTCTGCTTTTTGGAGGCCACATTCCAGGTTCTGGATCATCACATACATATGTTTTGCCTTGATAAACTCAGTAAACTGACTTAAGTTGCGCATGCAGGAATATTTCAATAGTTTTAATAAAGAATTTTGGCAGAAGTGTAGCACATCAATGCATTTGAATTGTTTTTGCAATACTTCATTTGTAAATTCTATGTGCAGTAATGGTTCACATACTACACCAAGGATAAAATTTACATCGCATATACTATCAGGATTGCATAAAAAATATTTGATTAATTCAAAAGCAATCTTAATTTTAAATGTTCTTGATTTGCATGTTTTTTTTAATTGATATTGGAATGAAATAATGTTTTCATACGATATAAAAAAATAGATTACAGCAAATAAGATTTTGTCAAAATCTCTAGTAAATTAGATTTTTAATACAATTATTTATTCTGTTGTATAGTCAAAATCATGATCTAAATGTAAACAATCCTGATTCTCATTTTATCCAGAATCATGCAGATCTAATGCACTGCAAGCATAAGATATGTCTCAAACTCAATTCCTGGAGGGCCACAGCTCTGAACAGTTTTGCTCCAACCCTAATCAAACACAGCTAATTTAGAAGTCTTGAACACCGTGATAAGATGGATCAGCTGTGTTTGATTAGAGTTGGAGCAAAACTGTGCAGAGCTGCAGTCCTCAAAATTGAGTTTGAGACATATGGTATATACAGTCTGGTATATAGGAACACAATTCTTGGCACTATACACAATTTATTCTTGAAGTCTATACACTAAACATGTTTAGCTCTTTACACCAACACAATGGATTTGAGGAAATAAGGGAATAACACACACCTGGCCATAAAACAGCTGAGAAGCCAATTGTCCCATTATTTTTTGGTCCCTAAACAAGTGGGAGGCACATATGCAAACTGTTGTAATTTCTACAGCGTTCACCTGATTTGGATGTAAATACCCTCAAATAAAAGCTGACTGCCTGCAGTTAACGCACATCTTGATTTCATTTTATTTCAAATCTATCGTGTTGGTGTATAGAGCCAAAAATGTTAGAATTGTCTTTGTGCCAATATTTACTGACCTGACTGTATTTCTGTAGACCATTTTGAGGGATGTAAACAATAACAATGGTCCTAATGTACTTCCCTGCTTTACATTTTTCATTTCCATAGCCCCCTAGAATTCTAAACGGGTCCATATCTTTATAAACAACATTACGACAGCTGTTTTAACATTGAGATATGATTGAATTACCTTTTGTAACAGTTATTAAAATAGTTTGACAACGATTAGGATTTGTTCATGGGCCAATGGCATCACCACATTGAAATGGTCTATTACATATAAATGTGTATTTATAATTTGATGTAAACTTTAGAAAATTATATATATATATATATATATATATGTATATATATATATATATATATATATATATATATATATATATATATATATATATATATATATATAAAATATATAAACTTTAACCTAACTACTGAGTGTTCAAGTAAAACTCGCCAATAAACATACGTTGGAAGCGTTCTATTTGAAACATATTCACAGACAGTTTATTTTGATTGAAACTGGTTCACATATTAGGCTTATTTTCCTGTTGAAGGTTGTGTGTTCTCATTACAACAGCCACAGAGCAGCAGCAGCAGCAACCCAGCTGAAGATAGAAGCAGAAAAACACAGAAGAAACAAGGGCAGCAGTTTTATCTGCAGAAACTCCAGGAGTCATGGGAAATGTAGTTCGTTCTGTATGTACACCACTGGGCCACGGGGACCCCACTCGCATCTCATTAAGACTCAGTCTCAATTCAACATAGCAAAAAGCGCGCTTTAAAGAAAAAGAAGATGATGAAAATAATGAAACGTCATAATATGTTGTTGATAATGAGACACTGAAAACACAGATAGCACAGTGAGCTCCACAGGATATTACAAATTAATAATCAGCTGACTGAAGTATCCAATAGATCAGCCATCATCCAAAGAGATGGCTTTGGTTTTTTTTTTTTTTTAACAAAATGAAGGCTGGGGGAAACCCAGCCCCCTAAATCCTTCCCGAAAAATGGTCCGCTGTTAAAAACGAAGACCATTACGAAATGTCAGTCACATTACCACGGCTTGAGTTTCACCAGTGTACAAGATGGCACAGGTTCAAGTCCACTCACAAACGCACCTAAATAACGCACACATTCTCAAATTGAATCCATCCGTTTACTTCACGCACACCAACTCTGTCCATCTTTCACTTTAACAAACACATATTGATCCATGTGGTAAGTGGCTGAAGGGGGGCTAGTGATTTTACCCTTATATTAAAATCTGTATGATCAAATTGCAACATGCAAAAAGAGAATTAACAAACAAACAACCAACAAAAGTGGATAAAACGACAGAAAAAAAGAAGAATTCAAATACAATAACAGTGCACTTGGTCTGGGAGCGGGAAAAGGGAACCAAAAAATATATATAGGTGACCGTATGCATGAATCTCAAAAATTAAAATGAAGGCAACAATGAGTCTCCCAAAATCTTGAGAGAAAGAGAACTCGGGAAATTATATATACACTCATATGTACATTATACAGTATGCAACTACGCAAGATGGCAGAACACAAACTGGCGCCCTTATGGCACCCAGTACGAATCGCCCCACCACCCCCATCTCCGGACGGCATCTATATCTGTATGAAACCGAACACACACGCGCGCACACACACAAGCTGGACCTATGAAAACTGCTACTTTCAAGAAGGGGCGGCGACTCTGTCTAGATATATTTCAAAGTGGGAGTTGAGACAGACGCGCCTTTGTAAACATAAGAAAACTTCTCGATTTAAGTTACGACGGCAATCGATTGTTTACTTCCAATTGTTTTTCTTCCACCTCATTAGTCGAGCGATTGACTGTAACTTATTACAGTGGTCATAAACTATACGCCGATCACAAAAGCGAGAAAAACGAAATATAAAAAGGTTGAACTGCATAACATAGCACAAATCTTGGCTCGATTTGATATAAATATGCGAACATTGTCGACCGTTGTGGCAGGACGCTCGTGGTGGACTCCTATCGACCACTAGAGGCGAAGTTTACAGAGAATAATAAAGCCTGTTTTAAAAGTCCATGTTTCTATGTACAACTTTAGCGGACTTGAGTTGCTAGGTGATGCTATCTTTACAGAAAAACAATGTTTTAGGCACCATCTTGGTTCAGTATGCTTGACAAAAGTTCTTAAAAGGACCAGAAAAAAGGGGAAGTAGTCCCAGTCTACTTCCTGGACGATGTTCTCTTAAATATGGGTGTGAAATTAAAATTAAGCTGTACAATGTGGCTAAAAAATAAAGAAGAGGAGAAAGGAAATGACGAACAAAATAGATTTGTTTTCTGAGCAAAGCCCCTGAAAAGTCCGCATTAAAAATGGGGTCGATTTTCTATACAAACACACACATTTATGAAAGCAGTGTATGGAAAAATATGCTTATTCAAGTCGATAAAAATGATTTTCAGAGCGATAGAGATATAGAGATGACATGTCGAGAAGTCAACACTTCTCATGTTTTACACCAGAAGCCTCTCTCTCTTGAGAGAATGCACTAAATGACGAACTCTGAACCGAGAGGACCAAGCACACATGTAACAAGAACGAAAAATAATAACATGACGTGGAAATGGCTTTCCACACAGAAGGTGATATCAAAAGTGTACTGGAATGTGGCTCTGAATATTCAGGCCTTCACCAGATGCTGGTGCCACAGGGGAAATGGCTCCAGGTGGTTCAAGGAGAAAAGGGACGAATCAACTTGTCTTTTTAGGGGACGAAAAAAGGTACAGGTTAAAACGAGGGCCGTTGCTCCTCTGAGGGAGTTTGAGAGAAAGTCCCCTGATGATGTCATTAGAAAGGTTTCTGTGCTGTTTGATGATGTCATGAAACGTGTTCTGGCATTCAGATATGCCGCTTTAAAGAGCGTCCTTGTTTTCTGATGAGACACTAGATGATTTTTGAGCATTTATGATATCACAAGGTCCTTGTTTGAATAAATACAGTCGTCCTTTTCTTGATTATGTCGTATTCGGATGATGTATAAGCGACTTAAAATCTCCTTGATGCGTTGCGTTCACCACGCCTCTGTGTAGCGAACATCCACTTCCTTTAGATTGGGTAGTTTGGCCTTTGGGAAGAGAGAGAGAGAGAGGTTTAGATGGTGAGATGTTTATAATGTGACATGTTCCTGGTTCAACATCTGTTCCTGGAACAGCATTCCTATCGACCCATCATTCCACTCTGATTTTAGAGTCAAGGTTACCATCGATTGATAGCTGAACCAGGAACATGTTGTGCTTGTGTAAATCACTATATGCATATGGGCAATAAAATACTGTGAGCGTGATAAGAGTTAAAGGTGAAGCGTGTCGCTTCTGCTCCATTAGAAAGAGCAAATGGAAGTGGAAAAATTGACAGTTCAGATTTGTTTTTTGAACACTCCTCTCCCCCACTCGGCTATTGTAAAGTATGCAAACTCATACTTTTGGTCAGGTTAAAGTTGCTGTTTTGTGCTGGCTGTAATGACTGTAATAAACTGAAAAACAGATGTCTAGAGCATCATATTTGGGTGAAATTAACCAATGAACTTGCACAGCTGTTCAAAAGTTTGGATCTGTGTGAAGTTGCATTTATTTGATACAAAACAGAGTAAAACAACCATTTTTTAAAATATTATTACAATTACGATTTTTAAAAGTTTTTTTCTTTACATCTATCTATCTATCTATCTATCTATCTATCTATCTATCTATCTATCTATCTATCTATCTATCTATCTATCTATCTATCTATCTACTGTATCTATCTAATCCATCCATCCATCCAACTTAATTATAGACCTGATTTAATTATATTTTATTATAAATTATGATATTTTTTATTATTATTTTGCTCTTTAAAAAATTTTGTTTTTATTTATCTAGTAAATGATTAGTGGATATTTTTGCTGTTATTGTTCATGATTTGCTTTTGGAGTACATTTGGACTATAACCTAATCGCACAGTCAAGTAAAACTTGACTCTGATTAGATTTCTGGAAGCATATTGTACATTCATCCTGATAAGTTTACTAAAATAAAAAGTTGCTCAGTATGGTGTCAGGGACACAAATAAATGGGTAAAACATTTTTTTCTCAGTGTGTAAATGAAAGGGATTTTGTAAAGTTTTGCATAATGGCAGCAAAAAGATCATAACTTGCACACTGCGTTATCTTTTTCTTAATTAGTACAATTTTATTTTGAAATGTTTTGTAACAAAAACCTTTCCTGTCTTTGATTTAGCAGAATTTATTGCAGTATTAAAAAACACAAACAAAATCTTTTAGCTAGCTTCTTCTCAAATGGAAACAGGTCATTCCTCCATCACATAACATGTGGAACTGAGAAATCTTTAGCTGCAGAAAACTTAAGAAATTGTTATGTTACTTTCAGGATCTCTCAAATCTTTTGTCAAAACCCGAAATCCTGTTTTAGACTATATCAAAGGGTTATCCTGTTCTGTTGATACTAGATCTAATACACTACTAGACAGAGGGAATTTCGACTCTTGATCTTTTCACCTATTTAAACAGTTTATTTTTACTCTTATATTCTCATTTATTTATAACCTATCTAATTTTTTCAGAGAATATGTTTGTTTTAAATTCATTTTATTTTTATTTTGAGGGGAAGACAGTCTATGATTTTTTTATTCTGTATGCTACACTACCTGACAAAGGTCTTGACTTCAAGTTGATCATTTGATATCAGAAGTGCCGTATATGAAAGACAAAGACCTCTAGATTAGGCTTGTTTTACCAAAATAAAATATGATCATGCCTTGATTTTTAATTACTATGTCATGGTGCAGTGCAATGGAAAAATAATGAATAATGTCTATGACTCCCATGAGCTTGGAGGACTGCATCCATACATCTCTGCAATGACTCAAATAGCACAATTAATAAAGTCATCTGAAATGGCAACCAAAGTGTTCTTGCAGGACTCCCAGAGTTCATCAAGATTCATCAAGATGGGTTTATCTTCAATGTCTCCTCCTTTATTTTACTCCAGACATGCTAAATAATGTTCATATATGGTGACTGGGCTGGCCAATCCTGGAGCACCTTGATCTGCTTTGCTTTCAGGAACTTTGATGCGGATCTCTCGCATGTCTCCAAACTGAATGTAACCCCAAATCATGATTTTTTTTTTCTTCAGCAAACTGTGAGAATCTTGGCTAAATGCAGGTTCCAATAGGTCTTCTGCAGTATTTGTGATGATTGGGATGCAGTTCAACAGATGACTCATCAGAAAAATAGTCCTTCTGCCACTTTTCCAAATGATCAACTAGAAGTCAAGTTATTATTTGTTGCTCTTACATCTGGTATCGACAACAAGACTTTTGTCAGGTAGAGTATGTATGGTCTTGTTAAATGCAAAAAAAAAAAAACAACCTTACTGACCCTAAACCTTTAAAAAGCAGTTTCCCTTTTTGCGTATTAAACTGAGATAGGAGATGTAATATCATACATTTCAACTTTAAATTCAAGTTTCTGCTAAAGTCATTATCCTCTTACCTTCAGGTCCTCATAGGTGTCTGCGGTGAGTTTAGTGCTGTTCATATTCAGACTGCACAGACTTTTCATTGCTGCAAGGCAAATGTTACAATAAATTATCTGTTCAACATGTTAACTAATACAAACCACTAACTAATGCAAACAAAACGTAATAAAAAGGGTCAATTAGAAAAATAGATTCTGTCATTATTTACACATCTCCTCGGACCTTCACAACAAAAGCAGATGATGGTTTATATGATTCACATTGCACCTTAAAAAATAGGAGCTATTGAAAGCTGAAAGCTCATCTTCTATTACATCTCATTTGTGCTTGTGTTCATTAAAAAACACATCAGGGGGGCGAATAATTCTGATTTCAACTGTATGTATGTATACGTGTAAGTATATGTATAAAATGTCATAAATTTCTAAAACAATATTTTAGGCCTTAAAAAGTCTTAAATTTACTGATATGTTGTCTTGTAGGTCTTAAATTATTTTTAACAGGTCTAAATTTTCCTCTGTCCCCTTCAGACACATAACCACATTTCCTTGACTTCACTGATGGCTAAAACCACTGGTTATCGCGCGTAATGTGACGTGACCACTGAAAATGACATTGGAGATCTGCGGTGGAGAGCGAGATCATTCTCGAACAATGACTGGCTTCAGAAGACGCGAGTCATATTTTATGATAGTGGGGAGCTCAATGGTATAAATCAGCAACTTCTGAAAGAGTGTATGAAAAACAGGAGCTCGGACATTGTGTTCTTTGTGTTCCACAGAAGAAAGAAAGTCAGCCATACTGGTATGGAAGGACATCATGGACTGTAAATCATGACAGAACTGAGAAGGCGGTTGGAATTGATTTAGATCAAGAGGTTATAAATCTAATTGGTTTCATTTTGGCAGCAGCTGTTTCTCTTTTAGTTTTTAGATAATTGGATGTAAGATGTGCGTGAATGTGCTCTTACAGCTGAGGGAAAGCAGGCCTGCGTCTGTCACAGGAGTCTCACACAAGTTCAAAACCTGCAGACAGGCCAGATGCTCGGATAGCAAACGAAGACCCGCGTCTCCAAACTAAAACACACAAATCAAATCAATAAAAACATTTCATTTGCAGAATAAAACTTTCTTTTTTCGTCAGCAAGAAGGCATGAAATTGCTCAAAAGTGACAGCAAGGACATTTATACTGTTCTAAAATATTTCTATTTTACATAAATGCTGTTCATTCATACTTTTTTTGAAACAGATAATAAGAAATGCTTCTTGAGCATCAAAGTAAAGAATAAACTTTTAAAATATATTTAAGTATAAAGAGTTTATTTAATGTATTTGGCTGACTTGGCCAGGTATTGTCTGAGCCGGTGACATTCTTGCTGTGTGGCCGTGGTGTTAACCATTAGGCCTCCGTGCTGCCCTGACAAGGAAATGGGAGGAATAGGGGTGGAAGGGGGGATTCTTCAAGACGAAGATGGCTGAGGTAAGATACTCTGGTTATTTATAGTGGTTAAGGAGTCGTCTGATTGGTAAATCAGTGTTAGCTAATGTGGACCGCATTAGTTTTTTCTGAACAAAAATAAAACCATCTTACAGAAGACAAACTAAAAAAATCATTCAAACATTATTTGCACTTGCTGTAAATATATGGTTTGTGTGAGCAATAACTCTTTTGCGGTGCAAACTTGATGTTCTGAGTTTCTCTTACTATTTTACCATTAGTTTATTCTTTTGGTCATCTCAATGTTATTCAAAAATCTTGTCAGGCATATTTATAATAATAATAACTTGATGACCAATCACAAGACTAAAAATTGACAGTGGCAAAATACTGCAATTTTAAATTATTATACCTCACCAGCATCCTTCAAACTAATTGGTTTTACCAGTTTGTCATCATAAGCCGTTTTTAATACTCTAAAACAATCAAATTTAATGACTACTTCTTTTATATATTTAATTAAGAACAGATTAAAATAAGAACATAGTTTCATTTTTAGATGAATATATCTTTTACACTGAATGAGGATGTAACATTATTTGACCAATATTTTGACATTTCATTTTCACAGACATCAAAACAGACACTTTACTTACATTTAATATACTTTTATGTATATAAAACTACTTTTTTAATGCAGACATTGCAATCTTGTCTATGTCCCGCTTATGTAAATTGTATATGATGTTTCTTCATGCGCATTCTTTGAAGTGTGCTAGAATAGGGTCACACTTAACTTCAGTTCTAACTATTAACTAGTGGCTTATTAACTGTATATTAATAAGATCTGAGTTGTTTGTTAATACTCATCAAGTACATAAACTGCATAATATTATTCTACATATCTAGTCCTACTCCTTTATCTAAACCCAACTACCACATTCTTAACTATTAAGAAGCAATTTAGGAGTTTGAGACAAAAGCATTAGTTAATGGTTTTTAAATAGCAAGAACACTTACTTAAAATAAAGTGTGACCCACAATAGTAAAGATTTTCTTAAACGGTGTAACCAAGCAGATGAAAAACAGACCTGAGTGGACCACAGGTTGAGCTGTTTAAGAGATGGCAGTTTGATGAGCTGTTCGGCGCAGGCACTAGTGACGTTGGTGAAGGCCAAACTGAGGTTCTCCAGGTTACCAAAAGAACCAGAGCTCAGCAGACGGGCCAAGTCAGCATCCTAGAGTCAAAAAAACAAAGCCCTTGAGGATGGATTTTATGGCATGGTTTTAGAGCTGTGCAATATGACGACACATACTGTATCATATGGACAAAATAAAAGCTCTGCCGTTTCATACTATGATCGTTTATTTCATGATGTTACAAAATACATTGTTATGGTAATACTTTTTCTTTCTTTTTTATTTATCGGATTTTCTGCATGATAACATTCATTTTGTATTATTGTTTAACAACACTGCCCTTATGAACGCTCTCCTCTCTCTTTTTAATGGGAAGAATAAATAAAATAAATAAATAGAATAAATTGAGTAAACAAATAAACAGTTTAACAACAAGAAAAAAATTAATTAAATCAATAAAAAATGTGAACAAAATGAATGTATGAATAAGTGCTCAGCTTTAAGGATCAAGAGAGTTAGCCAGCAGATAATCTAAAAAGGATCGCTACATCTTGTTAAAGATTTTTAACACTTAAAGAGAATAAGACGTCTTGCCAGTAATCTATTTTATTTATATATTTATTTATATATTTATTTATTTATGTTGGACCTGTAATGATAATTTTTTTTTAAGTTTTTTTTTTTATATTTTTTAAATAAAGTAAGTATATTTCTGAGTATATACTTTAAAATGTAAAACAAAAAAGAAACAGTCCTTTATTAGGGTTTCCGCAGGTTTAATCAAGTCAAACTTAAGACTTTTAAAGACCCTTTTAAGACCATTATAAATAAAATTTTAGACTTATACAGGGCTAAACAATAATAATTATTTCTATTTGCCCGGTTGGTTGCCAAAAATAAATAAATCTAATGTAATTATTTCTTAGCAACATATTTTAATGTGTCAAAACAAGAAAACTCTAGTTGTAAACACTTTCTTTTATAACAAATTTAACATTGTTAAAAGTATATTTATTATGGAGACAATGACATAAATGATCAAAAATATACATTTGTTAACTTTTGGTCCAAATTGACCGAGTATAATGTATCACGCAAAGTGATAAGTGGCTCTGTTATTATAATAAGGAATTGTGTAATAGTTTTAAGGTTTCTTTCCCTGATAAGAAAATTCAATTTAGAGAAAATGCTGTAAAAAAAAAGTCAAATAGCTATTGTAAATTGGATCTTTTTGCAATAAAAATAAAAACTTAAATATAAAAAAAAGTTTTATTGAGATGGATTGTTGATGATTCAATGGATTTCGGCCTGTTTATTTGGACAGAGAAAAATTTAGACCAGTTAAAAATAATTTAAGACCTACTAGACAACATATCAGTAAATTTAAGACTTTTTAAGGGCTAAAATATTGTTTTAGAAATGTATGACATTTTCTACATATACGTACACGTAAACATACATTTGAAGTCAGAATTATTCACCCCCCCCCCCCGTTTATTTTTCCCCAATTTCTGTTTCACTGATTTCTTCAACACATTTCTAAACATAATAATTTTAATAAAAAAATAACTGCTTTTATTCTAGCCAAAATAAAACAAATCAGACTTTCTCCAGAAGAAAAAATATTATCAGACATACTGTGAAAATTTCCTGAATCTGTTAAACATCATTAGGAAAATATATTTTTTTAAAAATCAAAGGGGGGCTAATAATACTGACTTCAAATGTATGTATATATATATATATATACAGGATATAAATTGACTTATATGTGAGGAGATTTTTGTAAAATCACCCAGCCCTTTATGGTTTCACAAGGAAAACAACAACATCCACAAATACACATTGCAGTTTCCACAAACACAGACTTACCGTAGATTTTGAGGGCAGAGTGAGTCGAGTAGGGCCTCCTTTTCTTTGCTAAATAAAGAAATAGATTCATTTAAACAGCAGGTGGAGCTTGTGAGTTACAAGAGTAAAACTAGAAAGTTTGTAAATGGGTCACTTGTGTCTTTCTGTGTTAATGGGAGCACCGCTTTTAACTAAGAGTCTGATCTCAGACTGTGACGCCAGCAGTGGCTGTGCGTGGTCTTATCGAAGTCTCCATTTGCACGCTCACCAGCTCTTTAAGCTCCCTCTGTCTGTCGCACAGCTGCTCGTACATGCGCAAGCCGACCTGGGTACTCTCTAGGGTGGAGATGATCTGAAGCTGGGTGTCCTTGTTCTCGATGATGTTATACTCCAGCATCAAACACAAGATCTGCACAACATACACACACAAGGATGAATGTTGTGTCCTATGTGCAAGGTCACCAGGACTTAATTTTCAACACATACTGTAGATAATATTACACATATACTGTATTAATGGACTCTGTGGGACTATTCTAAATTGCTAAAACTGTCGATTTTATTCAACAACACGCAGTTTGTTGCATGTAAATTCCTCAAAAATGGTTAAAAAAGGTTAGTTACATTTATAAAGTTACTGTGACATTAATAATAGTCGAAATGATATCAAAGTTATTGTGACATTCATAATAGTGCCAAATAAGCATTACTGTAAAGTGCTCACAAGCCTATACACCGAGCACATAACATCTATCTTCATGTCTTGCTACTTTCACAGAATTTGTATAGTTTATTCAGATTCGAGAACAATATCTTTTTCAAATGTTTGCCTTTTAAGGCCCTAAAACATGCACTCAAAAAATTCTTCGGTGCTTGTAATGTAACCGCATACACTTATTCTGCACATTTGACTGATTGCTTGCATTTATTTACTATATTGTATAAGATTATTGTACGTTATGGTTTTATAATGATCAGCATTGATTATTAAAACTAATATTCAGCAAAAGAGAAGGTAGGCCTATGTTTCGCATTTTCAATGAAAATGAAAGGAGGCCTATATGTTACAGGCTCCATTTTGTTATGCATACAGTGAAAATGATGATCATATAAATATGAAGCTACATGACGCCTCAAAATTTTTAGTGTCTGTTAAATTATTATCAAAATGAAAATAGGCTGAAAATTATGTTATAAAGTACACTGTTTCCTTTAAAGATTTTGTTTTCCATTGTTTCCGAGTGTGTTTTCTATATCAAAAAGTTCAATTTTTGGAGAGGGTGCTCGTTGCAGAGCCATTTGAGGAGAGCTGAGCTCCAGCGAGTGGGAGCATGAGCTGTCGCTCCTCCTCCTGTAAGCTGTTTTAATGCGTACACCAACCCCACCCCTAACCCTACCCCCAGTGACATCACTCGTAGAAGAAGTTCAAAAAAGGTGGAGCTCAAGCTTAAGCTCCCCCTCGCTGGAGCTCAGCTCTCCTCAAATGGCTCTGCAGCGAGCACCACTTGAATTTTTGGCGCTCGAAAACTCCATAGTTTAGTGTGGACAAATGGCGTAACCGTAGCAAAGCTTTTTCAAACTAAAACGTATTAGTGTAAACGGGCCTAAAATGCCACAAAATCTGTGGAAAATATGAAAAACTGAGGTGTATTTTAGGCTTTAGCAAAATGTTAATTAATTGGCTACCTTTTATTATGTTTATTTGCTGATCAAGGCCCACTAAAACAAGTTATAGAAGATAAAATGGCTAATGAAGTGGAAAAAATGCAAAAAAAAAATTGAGAAAACATGGAATAAATGAGCAGATATAATTTCTGTATGTAATTACACATATTATTTAATTTTCAGTTTTTTTATGCAATAGTCATGGTCTGACTAGACTGTGGGTGATTCTGGATGTGTCCTTTTAGGCTAATGCAGAGTTTAGACTGAATGATTTTAGCCCTGATTTTGACTCGCCGACAGGTTTTAAGAAATCACAGACATATATGCCTGAAATCACAGGCAACTCGGAACTCGCTCACATGAGTAACAAATCACACAACTATCAAAGACGAATCGCTTATCTTAGTCGAGTCTTTAACGCCTGTGAGAAAAATATAATCTGGGGCTATCAGTGATTGAAATCATGCGGTATGTGTGATTGAAAATAACATTGGCGACAGTGGCGTAGCGGGCGTGACCAGAGGGCTAGGGGCCATGCAGTTTGAAAACATCTGTGACACAACTACTTTGAAAATTGTGCACTTTGAATTTGGCATAAGACTAGCAAAACTAGTGGCGTCAGAAGCTTAAAGTCTGCCAGTTGGAAAAGTCCTTGAGTTGAACTGTCCTAAACATGTTACTTTGGTGTGCAGCTTTAAACCAAGCAATATATCAATTTAAACCAAGCAATATATTCAGTCATATGTACCTCCACCATGGTCTGGTTCCCCCGCAGGGCCAAGAGCATGCAGGGTCCCAGTTTATTTTCAGCCAGCGACAGCAGAAATTTCTTCGTCTTGTAGCAGGAACCCATGAGGATGTGGACCTGTAAGGACGAGTAATATCAGACCATAAATGTAAATATAGTGGTAAAACAAACGACCAAATGCAACATTTCGGATTTCATTCAAACACTTTCATACCATGCTAGCAAACAACTCTCCATCATCGTCGCAAGCTACGCCTCCAGGACTGTAGAGCTGGAACCAGCCATCTTTTCCAGAGCGCACGCTGAGCAAACAGGAGTGGACCTTAAAGAGACACGTGTACATACGGTTTACAATGGCTGAAGCTCAACAAGCCATTGTTTACTAAGCCTACAGTGGCAACTTTAAGCAAGCATGCGTTTGAAACTGTAAAGCAAACAACACCCTTTCAGCAAACAGCGGTTTTCCTGTCTCACCTCTTGTCTGGGATCTTCAGCAAACCTCTGAATGACATATTTCAGCTCTCTGTTAAAATGAGAAAAACAAGAGCTGTTAGAAGACATGAGGCGTATTTGACTCAAACACTTTTAGTAACGATTCTGGCATCACTTATTCATTGTGTATTGCTATAAACCCTTATTTCTGGCTCACTTTTTTCATGCAGTTACATTTAAAGGGGACTGAAAGTTTTAAATAAATGAAAAGAACCATAAGGTATATTAAGAAATGGTTTACAAGTATTCATTATTTTTGCAGATATTCAAATGTCAAAATGTTACGTTTAACAACCTATTATTGATCAATACTGGGAAATCACGCAATGCAAATCTAGAATATGAGTAAGTTTTGCGAAACAAATCTACAAATGAGGCATTCAGATACATTCTTGGCCATAAAATAGCTTGACTATTAAATATTTGATCCACTTTCTATTTTTGAGCCCCCATTTTTTGATCCACATTTGATTTACCATATTCACTAGTATGAATTTAGAAGGCTTGAAATGTTGTATAGACCATTTTCTTGGTGTATTTTGTCAAATTGGAGCTTGGAAATGTTTATTAAAGTGACGAGTCAGGACATTTTCTTTTGCAGTTGTTACACAGAACTAAGAAAGACTTACATGTTTGAAAATAGGGTGGGAAAACGATGAGTGAATTAGATTTTTTTGTGTGAACTACACTGAGGTATCATAATGACTACACCTAACTTTCAAATCTTCATCACAACTCTTAAAGGAGCAGTTCAGCCAAAAATGAAAAATCTGAATTTCTTCTGTGAAATCTTCTGTGAAATTCTTCTTGAAAAAGTGTTAAAGAAATTTGGGAACCAAATAATATTATTTTCCAAATATCTTCCTCTATGTTTTACGTATGATCATTTACTCACCCTTGCACGGTTTCTTCCATGGAAAATAAAATATATTCAAAAGAACACATAAAGAAAAATCACCGACACATTATTTTTTATATGTAATTATATATTTAGTCTTCCTTTATGTTCCACAGAAAAACGTCATTGAGAATGAGTAAACGATGACATTAGTTTCACTTCTAGGTCAACTATCCCTATTCAAGCCAATCAGACGGTTAGTCATTTTCATATTATACATGCTATTACTTGTTATTATATATTTACAATGACTTTGCAAGTGAATAGCTTAAAATAATTAAAGAATAGTTGCCATCATGCATTTTGATCAGAAAAAGCAATTATTTTTATTGTATTACAAGTATACAAAGAATGTGTGTCTAAATATGCAAATTAGGCAGTTTTTAAATAATTTGTGCATCAATTTGCTAACTTTTCTAGCATAGAAATCTGAACATCAGAACATAAAATTTATTTTTTCTTTTGTTTTTTTTTTTACAGAAGGGATTTTGGGAATCTCTTTTTATTACTTCATTATTCAAAAAATTTTTTTTAAAGAATACAATGGTAAAGTTTGTAAAATAAAATGTTTATAAAATTGAAGTTTGGTGTGTAAGTGCTGCTTAAGTAGAGATTTATTAAGTAATTAAACTTAAATAATTTGTGAAAAGCTTTAAAATTCAGCATTTTAATCGATATATAAAGACATAAATTGATAAAGTGAGACAAAATAAACACTTAAAATGCATTGAGTGTTGAAGAAAATAAAATCATTTGTAAAAAGCTTTAAAACTATGTATTTTAATTGATACCTAAAGACAAATTGATAAAGCGGGACAAAAGAAACACTTAAAATGTATTTTGAGTGCAGAAAAAAAACATAAATTTGCCAATAACTTTAGGTATCAACTAAAATTCATAATTTTAAAGCTTTACAAATTATTTTAGTTTCCCCTGCACTAAAAATACATTCTAAGTGTTTCTTTTGTACCGCTTTATCAATTTGTGTCTTTAAATATTAATTAAATATACATATTTTTAAAGACTCAAATTGATAAACTGGGACAAAAGAAACACTTAAAATGTATTTTGAGTCCAGGAGAAAATAAAATAATTTGTTAAAAGCTTTTAAACTATGTATTTTAATTGATATCTAAAGACATAAATTGATAAAGTTGGACAAAAGAAACACTTAATATGTATTTTGAGTGCAGGAGAAACTAAAATAACTTGTGAAAAGCTTTAAATTTTTGTTTTCAAGCGATATCTAAAGACATAAATTGATAAAGTGGGACAAAAGAAACACTTAATATGTATTTTGAGTGCAGAAGAAACTAAAATAATTTGTGATAAGCTTTAAATTTTTGTTTTCAATTGATACCTAAAGACATAAATTGATAAAGTGGGACAAAAGAAACACTTTAAAATATATTTTGTTATGTTTTCTTTAAATTTGAATGATAAAAAACAATTTATACAAAGTTTAAAATCTCAAAACTGATAAATGCATGAAAAAAAGAGCCTACAGTGTCTGCCTTAAACCCTTATTCAAGCAATTCTTTAAACAGTTGGATCAAAACCATCACTTACTTTGTGAATTTGGCATGTGCGAGGGCCCTGGAAGAAAAAGCAAAGCGTGAAAAACATTGACTCAACTCAGGCACTCAAGAAAAAGACAGTGTTGTCATTCCACATAATTACACAAGTTGCTTTCTGAGTCTATATGCGGTTGCGTTTGCCTCGGCACACACGATGCTACAGTTTCAAGTGTCTCGTGTGTGCGTCTGAAAGGACCTCATCAAATGTTCTTTACATGTATTTCACAAGTGCTCTGGGATGCTGTTAACTTTTTCTAATGATGGCTGGAAGCTCAGCGTGGCGTATGAGCACAGGTGAGCCCCCGCCACCTGTTGTTCTGTGTCCTGCAGGGCCAATTACAGGAGCCACAGAGGACCAGAGATGCCTCACCCAACACCCACAATCCCACAGCAGAGGCACAATTCCGCGTCAGACCTCTCTCTCCTGAGAGACCAGTGCACCGCATGTACACACAGAGCCCCGGCAGCACTATGCAGGCTTCGCATTCAAAATATGAACTCCAATTCGTATTTCACATACTTGTGTTCAAAAGTTCAAAAGGCTGGAAAGACTTATTTATACATTTCGATTTTGGAAGAAGTTTCTTTAAATACTGTAAAATAGTACAACATATTGCAAAGTCTAAATAAATGTTTTAAATTTTATATTAACTTTAAAATTATTAATTTATTCCTGCAAATTTTGCAGCATCATTACCTCAGATCTTTAAGAACATTTTCTAATATCAACGATTATGCAATCGATGTTAAAAACAATTGAGCTACTTAACAGTTTAGTGAAATCCGCCATGCACTTTTTCAGGATTCTGATGAATGGAAATTTTTATTTTAAATTTATTTGAATGTTTTTCAACATTATACATTTCATGTTGCCTTAACACTTTAAAATGTTGGTTTAACAGTTTTAGTAAACTATAATAGGACATATTTATAGGTGCCTTATAAACAGAAATTTAAATAAAATGTAAGACTTTAAGACAGTTTTAAGATTATTATGAATGAAATGTTAGACTCAGACTACAGGGCTAAACGCTTAGGAGTTTTTCAAATGGCCCAGTTGGAAAAGATTTCTATTTGCACTATCTAACTTTTTTTGAATATACATAATATATAATTTAATAAATTTAATAATAGGCTAAAACAATGTTTGCAAAATTGTTGCTAACAGTTTATGTGTTGAATTTAAACAAAAAAAAAAATAAATTCAGTAATGTTCAACTTAATTTGTTTGTGTAAATTCAGCCCATATATATATATATATATATATATATATATATATATATATATATATATATATATATATATATATATATATATATAAATAATTTTTTTTACAACCAATTAACCCTTTTATTTAGATTTTAAAATCATGAAACATCAATTTTACAACAAATTATTAAGAATTTAATTAAGATTTTTTACATTTATTTAAGCTTTATGAATTCTTTATGAACTTATTTTTCCTCATGTTCGAGTTTAATCCTGTTTAAATTAAAACATGGAAGAACAACACCATTATTCATTAAAATGTTTTATTTGAAAGTTATAATTATTATTAATTTGAAAACTTCTTGCAGCTTTGATTGTAATGGATCTCTATTTAATTATAATTTCAAATCATGTGGCATTGGTTGATAGCTAAAAGTAAAGGGCTGGGCAAAATGGCAAAAATGCAATCTTGATCATTATTTTCTATCCTCAACGATAACACTATATATTTCGATATGAGTTGTTAATGCTTTCACTTTTAAAAGAGTATCTCAACCATGACTGAAGGTGGATACTTCTGGCGGGAAAGTGAAGAGAGCGTGCTAAACAATACTGGGTGACGCAGCATGACCTGTAATAAAAAATTAACCTATAAATTTTGCCGACCAAAAATTCAAGGAATATCTAATCAACATAATTAAAGATTCCTGTTGTTGCATATTTCTACTGTGTGATTAGCTCTTTGAATCAATAGAGTAAAAATGACCAGAACTTATCATTGTTATCGACATACATTTTATTTCAATATGATATTGTTTCCCCTAAATTAAAGTCAAGAAGAAAAAAAAAAACAATGGTGATCAGGGTGAGAAGGATGTAAAAGCTCTTACTCTTTGGGGAAGGGGATGGGTTGAAGCAGGCTGGCCAGTGCTGGTCTCCAGTCATCATAGTCGGATCTGCAGAGAAAAAAGGCCAGATGGAGAAATTAGAGATTCAGAGACGGGAAGAAAATAAGAATCTTATGTAAGATCGGCCAGTGAAAGCTGAAACCTCTGAGGCTCTGCAAGAGGATGCTTCACAATAGGATCAGGTGGAGGTGGGAAAGGCTAAAAACAGATTCAGCTCAATGAATCTGTTAGAAATAGGCAGACTGGCCTAAGGTCACACCTGTGTGTCGGTATAGTGGAGTTGGCTTTTTTTTTAGATCCGAAAATGAACATTTATACACAACGTGGGACAATTAGCAGTGTTGAAATAGAAATAAAAAAGTAGCAATGGTACACAACATTTGTACTGAAACAGTTTGAATAGACTACCTCAAACAACTAGGACAACCAGTCAAACAAATACAATTACACAACCAGACAAAAAACTCATTTTCTGTGACTCAAACAGTGAAAGCATGTCCATTTAATTTCAGCAAAACATGTGGCTTCAGATCATTTATAGTTGAAAATTGGTCGAAGCTTTTTTTCAAATGTACATACTTAAGTTACTGTGTATGAATATATAATACATATTTTTAGATTATATTTTACAATCATGCAATTAAACAGTTACTACTACTATCTTTTTGAAAAGATGAATTATATTTTAACTTAAACATACATTATGTATTTTTTTATTACACCCATTATATATTTTGTATTGTATATTTTTAATATTATTATTCTTTTAAAGATTTATTTTTGGCCTTTTTACTTTTATTAGATAGGACAGTATTAGATAGGACAGGAAGCGAATGGTGAGAGAGGGGAAAAGGGTTGGCAAATGTCCTCGAGCCGGGATTCGAACTCGGGACGCCCTGATGTGCTTCTGCGCCGACTGTATGGTATAATTTAATAATAATGTGGTGACATTATTATCTGGCTCCTTGTTATTTAGATAAAAAAACTTTCTCAAAAGAAAAATTAGGTCATAGGTAATTACAGTACATGTGGTATACACACTTACAACAATTCATATCATGCACAACTTAATATTGTATACTATAGTACATTAATTCAGAGTATATAGAGGAATCAGAGTGAAATTCAGTAACTTTTAAGACTTTAAGACTCTTTTCAAATGTTTTAAGACCTAATAACCACTTTAGGTTTCAAATGGAAACACTGGAGAGATTTTAACTCGCAGTATATTTACTAAATATTAATGTAAGAAACTAATCCAAAACTAAAACATTATTCATACACTGTATGAAAATATAATAAATCTAGCTAATTCAGCAGGTTGATGCCTATAAAACTGCAGAAATAATGGCGTTGCCTTGGCTACAGAAGTAAACACAGCAGCATGATGTCAAATCTAGTAGGATTTCATTGATTTCATAAACTACACAGCATCCTGATATCACAGATTTAATTCAGGCAAACTTTAGCATACATTCTATATTCAAAAATTTAAAGATTTTAATACCTTGCAAAATAGCATTTAAGCCTTTTAAATACTTTATCATAAACTTTTAATACCTTAAGACCCAGCAGACACCCTGTAACTATACTGTAGTAAGTAATTCACTTTTTATTTAGTAATTTCATTAACTTTGTTTAATTAACCAACTTTTTAATTACTATATATAGGCAAGGAAAGGCTAACTTTATTTATAGAGCACAATTTTACACAACTATAGTTGATCCAAAGTAATTTACAATAAAATAAACTAGAAAATAAAAATAAAAACTGGTATTAAAATTACAAGGAAATATATATGTATAAAAGTAATACCAAAATACAAATAAAAAAAATAACATGCATGCATCACTTAAAGGCAAGAGAGTAAAAATAAGTCTTTAAGTTAGATTTAAAAGCATCCAATGAAGGAGAAATCCTGATGATCAGAGGGAGACTGTTCCAGAGCCTTGGGGCCGCAACACAGAAAGCTCGATCACCTTTTGATTTGCAGCGAGACGAGGGACAGACAACAGAAACTGGTCATGGGATCTTAACGGTCTACAAGCTGTATAAGGCCTAATAAGTTCACTTACATAGGCCAGGGAAGAATTGTGCAATGGTTTACAAATGAAAAGAAGTATTTTAAAACCAACTCTGAATTTTATAGGTAGCCATTGCAATGAGGCGAGGACAGGGGAGATGTGATCTGTTTTCTTAGTTCCTGTTATTAATCTGGCGGCTGCATTTTGGACCAACTGTAGCCAAGAGAGTGTTGACTGAGGTAGACCAATGTACAAAGAGTTGCAGTAGTCTAACCGAGAAGAGATTAAAGCATGCTATACGATTTCTAAATCTTTTTTAGAAAGGAACAGTTTAACTTTTGCCACCAATCTAAGCTTGAAAAAACTGCTCTTCACAACTTCAAATACACATAAACATACATGTATACATATACACACACAAATACACATACATGTATGCAGACACTCACACACAAACACATATAGCTATTTTGTGAAGCCAACATAATGGGCCCTATTATACACTCGGCACAATGTGGCGCAATAGTCTTTTGCTAGTTTCAGCTTGGCGCAAGAGTCGTTTTGAGGCGTTGCGCTACGCTGTTTAAATAGCGAATGCATTAGAGCTCATATGTGCGCCCATAGGCGTTCTGGTCTAAAAAGGAAGGCGTTCTGAGGCGCACTGCTGGCGCGTTGCTATTTTAACAAACTAAAATAGATTTTTTATTAGACCAAAACAAACCCAATCTAAACTCCAGCGCAGATTTGCGCCTCGCTTACGAACTGCTTAATACGCACAAGAGAGCAATAGGCAAATATATTCACATATGAAAAATTTTTAAATATTAATTATATATATAGCATATAATAATAATAGATATAGGATATAAATATAAAGGATTAAAGTATTACAAATCATATTATTTTCTAGCCTACATAAATATGAAAAACCACTGCTTTTATGTCTTCTTCATCTCAGGAGGCTTTTTCAGTTCATTCATAACAATTTGCTTTTGCATAATGTTATTATTATTAACAGTATTATTTATTTTATCCATATTTATATTTGTTTTATTAAAAACAAGCTTAGATTTGCCCACCTGTCAGGTTTTAGACCATATGGGGCACAGCATGTGTTTTAGGATATAACTAAGGTTTTTGAGCACACTTCATTATTATTGTTCATTTATTCGTTTGCTGGAAATTAGAACTGAATTTAGAAATAGTTTTGAAACGAATATTTGCGCTTAACAAACGCAATTGATTATTTATAGACTAATTGATGTCTGTGCGTAAAGGTTTCCCTATCCAATAGCGAAAGTAAAAGTAGATCCATTATCTGAAATTCTCACGCAGTAGATGCTCTGTTTAACAGTTTTGTCTTAAAAAAACTGTTAACTGTTTGCTTGTGAAATGCTCAGTTTTTCCACTTAGACTTACTTTACGTCCTGTAAATAGGAAATGCGCTTATGGCGCGACGCAGCTAGCTTTTAAAGGGAATGGGAGATGAGACTCTAATTGGTTTATTCTCAAAACACACCTAAAACTCATTAAGAAAATAAACTCAACCCTTTTAGACCATGCACCACGGCGCAAAGCGGATTTTCCCGTCCTTAAATTAGCAAAAATGTGTCCTGACACGCCCTGAAAGGGTTTGCGCCCTGCGTTTTTCGCTCTGCGCATGGACCGTCAAAATAGAGCCCATAGACTTTAGTGAAATCACAGAATGTACTTTTACAAGCTAATCAATGAACAGAAAACGTCTTTAGCATTATTTATTTCCATCATGACACTGGATGGAATTGGAAAGATATAAGAGTAGAATAATAACAGAAAGATTCTTACAGCATCTTGAGGATGAGGGCGAAGCAGCCCAGCACTCTGTCGGCGTGCGCGGGCAGCTGGATGGACAGGGCGTTGAGAGCAGGACTGACCAGCAGACAGTCGATCAGGTTAGGCTCGCCGTCGCCCTCTGCAGGGGCCTTTCGCAGCGTGTTTGCAGTGTTGTTGTTGCGCTCGAGCTCCACCAGGATCTCGCTAGAGTTCACGATGGAAGGTGGAGGTGAGAGTGGCAGGGCAGGCGGTGGGGAAAGGGTGGTGTTCGGCGGTGGTGTCGGCGGCTCGGTCCTCAGCAGACGCATGGGCATGGGTGGCTTCCTATCGCTTTGCTGCTGACAACCGTTTCGGATTTCCTTGAGGCTCGGAGAGTTGTCCCGACTAATAGAAAGAGATATAAATGAAAAAGACATATGTCACTCTCTGTGAAATACTTTAATATCAGGGCTCAACATTAAGGATTTTTTCTGTGGTTTAAGATTTTTACTTTCCCTGCCAAAACTTTCACTAGCCTCAACAAAAAAATATATAATAGCTAAAAATTAATCAGCTTTTATTGTGAGCTTCGAGGTTTTGTTTTTAGTAATTGCTTGTTGCAAAGAAAATGGCTCCCGTCTGCTTTTCCTGGAAACTGAAGGCAAACTGTGCAAAAATGTTTTGTCATGTTGTACCAACTTAAATGTCTGCTACCAAGACTTTTGAAACAGACAATTTCTTTTAGCCTCATAATTTGATATTGCCATATCTTTGTTGTACTGACTGTTACCAGGTTATATATAAAAAAGAATGTGCTCACCACATTCAATCAGATAAGAGGAACCGAAAAGCAATTTGGTGTTTACAACGTGACAGAGGAGGTAGCATTTCAAGGCTTAAAAACACAAACTGTTTGTTGATTCTGAGACAAATTAAACTTCAGTGGCAAGGCAGCATTGACCTGATCGGGCCAGTAACGTTCCTGTTTACTGTCCCGTACTGTCTGGCCCAAGACAATCGGGCATTTCCTATTGTATTGTTTATATATACATAAATACATACACACAGACACAGTTGAAGTCAGAATTATTAGCCCCCCTTTGATTTTTCTTTTTTTTTTTCTTTTTTTTTTTAAAGATATTTCCCAAATGATGTTGAACAGAGCAAGGAAATTTTCTCAGCATGTCTGATAATGTTTTTTCTTCTGGAGAGAGTCCTATTTGTTTTATTTCAGCTAGAATAAAAGCAGTTTTCAATTTTTTAAACACCATTTTAAGGACAAAACTATTAGTTCCTTTAAGCTATTTTTCCCAACTCTCTACAGAACAAATCATCATTATACAATAAGTTGCCTAATTACCCTAACCTGCCTAGTTAACCTAATTAACCTAGTTACGTCTTTAAATGTTTCCCAGTGATGGGTTGCGGCTGGAAGGGCATCCGCTGCGTAAAAACTTGCTGGATAAGTTGGCGGTTCATTCCGCTGTGGCTACCCCGCATTAATAAAGGGACTAAGCCGACAAGAAAATGAATGAATGAATGAAGTCTTTAAATGTCACTTTAAGCTGTAAAGAAGTGTCTTGAAAATATACAGTCAAATATAATTTAATGTCATCATGGCAAAGATAAAATAAATCAGTTATTAGAAATGAGTTATTAAAACCATTATGTTTAGAAATGTGTTGAAAAAAAATCTCTCCGTTAAACAGAAATTGGGGAAAAAAATAAACAGAAGGTCTAATATATCTGTAAATTTCAACTGTGTGTGTGTGTGTGTGTGTATATATATATATATATATATATATATATTATACTGTTGAAGGAGCAGTATCAACAGATATTAATCCAACACTCTTCTAATACTAAATAGACCATAAAAATATAGTGTTACAATTTTTTTATTATTAAACTAAATTAAATTTACAATTGTTTTTGGCAACTACATTAAATAAAGTAAGTGTAAATAGTGTTCAACCCCACACTATTTATATCTCTCTTCTGTTTTATCGGGAATACATTTTTCATATAGTATAATACATTTTTGATTAACCACATCCTTTCATTCTACATTTGTTAAAAACATTTGTATAGTAGTTCCAGGCCCTTTCTATGGAAATTTTTAGATTTGCATCGCAGGCATACACAAAACCCCAGCAGTGTCATTTGCTACAAAACCACAGAATTTGAAAGCCATTATTTGACTAAAAACTAGTCATCTGATTCAGAAGAGATGACAAATGACACACGAAATGGCCACACCTGTAAATGTGCGCCTTTAAAACATGCCTAAACTGTAGTTATGGAAATTTAAGCCATTAGAGAGTGAATGAGAGCAATAAAAAAAGTGGTGCAAGGAAGCCTGGGGAGTGATTTTAGACACGTCTCATTCTCTTGAGTCATCATGAATCATGGAATCGTTTGAAAATAGTGCCTTATTCCTCTCAGGTGGGTGAACCGCGGCCCAGAGGCCCAAAATGATCACACAAACAGGACAAGTGAGACCGAATAATGTCATTTCAACCACGTCACTATTGTTTGTCGCCAAACATCCAGACAAATACAAGCTAATGGAAATTAAAGTGCGAGTATTTTAGGTAGATATGATGCAGTTGAATTGGCAAACATGATTCAGGGAAATGTTTTGAGCTCAAGTCTCTGGGGTAAACACATGGGGTAAACAGAGAATCGGACGCACCTGTTGATGAACTCTTCGTAGCAGGAGTAGATGGCAGCCAGGCAAACCGCTACGAGATTTGGGAGAACCCGAGGATGAGGGCACTGTCCGGTGGGACCGTGCATGCTGCAATCACAACATGTGAAGAAAAGGTCAGGTTAGCATAGCTTCTGTGTTTGAGAATGACAGCTGAAAGAAAACAAAGCTTACGCAGGAAGTCTGCACAGGGTTTGGTCCTAAACAGACCACTAAACTGACACAAACTGATGCATTAAAAGATGTTCGTTTGTGTACATAATATGAAGCCCTGTTCGTTGTACATAAGCAAGGTGGAGCTAAAATTAGGTAACACTGAGTATGTTTACATGGACACCAATAATCTGATTTTAACATGATCAAGACAATATTCTGAATTAGAATCTACCATGTAAACAGCCATTTTTGATTATCTTAATCCGAATAAAGTCATAATTGAACCAAACAATTAAGACATGTTCAGACATTGCCGCATTAAGACATGTGGCATATGCCGATTTTAGTCGCATTATTAAAGTGCAGTACAGACATGATTAAACTATTACCGTCATGTAGGATTTTCGCCACATTTTGCTACAGGATAGTCTATACACACACGGCTGTTTGACACTATTCTCTGCACCTACTGAGTCAGTGAAGGAATACAGACACCTGCATCGCTATATGCAGAGTTTGTCTCCCATACTGCGTGCGGTATCAAATTCCTTTAAAACTACACTCTTCCAGCAGTTCATACTCGCATCCAATATCTCGTTTGTCATGGGGGTATGCATGAAATGTTCCTGAATGAAAGTGAAAGTGCCAAAGTGCAGTTAAAGTCGACAAACTAAAAATAAAACACCCGAAATTACACGAATCTCCGGAGAAAATGCGGATAGCATGGTGACGCAATGATGTTAAACGATTTATGTGCTACAAAGTGTAAAACGGGATCAAAAAAGAAACATTCAAAAAGCAACACCTTAATCTTGTTGTGTTCAGATTAATGCAAATAATTTGATTACTGAAGTCCATGTAAACACACAGTCATAACTAGTCACAACGCAATAAGATTCCAAGCTCTGACATAGTACATCAAATAAAAGGAATAGCTCACACCAAAATTTTATTTTTTGCTGTAATTTACTAAATGCAAGATGCAGAAGACTACTTTAGTCACAAGAAAATAATATTAAAAAAGGATTTTAGCTGGAATTATGGTTATTGGTGATTCATAAAATGTAATCAATGGTTAATGGCACTTCAAAAGTCAAAAGAAACATACACAGGGCTAATACTCAAAATTTCTGATGATATATTAAGGTATTATGTACAGGGGTCCCTCGATATAATGTGGTTCCTTTCGCAAGTTTCACCGATTTTTTGTGTAATTCGACATGCTTTTCTTTTTTTTTTTTTTTTACAGCTCATTGTGTTCTGCATCCTGATTGGCTGTAGACCATTGTCAATCAATCTCCTCCGTGTCTCCTTACAGAACAGAATGTGTTCAGCTTGCTAAATTAACATAAATCTTGGATCGCTAGCAGTGCGAGTTTCAACAAGGATGCAAAAAGGGTCGTAACTCTCGGCAGCAAGACCATCGTAAAGGGGGTTCTAAACCGGATGTGCAAGATCTTCTAAAACAGCTGATATTTCTACTGTGCCACTGAGCATCAGCAGAATAACTTTGAATTTGTATGTCCCATGTATGTTACTTCCAACTGTCATGTGTGTGGCACATCCGGTGTGTGACCCCCCTAAAGATGGAGTCTGCTTTAGCTTTGTGGATCAGAGACTGCAGGATAAAGAACATTATGCTAGATGGCAACATTATCCGCACAAAAGCTAAAAAGCGTCATCTTTTGCTGACAGCGAAGAATGTTTGCGTCTGACAACAGGTTTTGATCTTTGGTTTTATTCTATAATACTGGGCTTATTATTCTATGAAGGTTTAAACTTTGAGAGAGTTTAAACAAGAGAGAAAAGTGTGAAAATGCCTGTCTGAAAAAAAAGTGTATAAATTGTGTAGCGAGAGGTTTCACAGCCCTAAAACTTCTAAAATAATTGTAGAAAATAAAGCTGACTACTTCGCGGATTTTGCCCATTGAGGGTTATTTTTAAAACATAACTTCCGTGAATAACAAGGGATCACTGTATACACTAGGGCTGTCCAAATTCAGTCCTGAAGGGCTGGTGTCCTACTGAGTTTAGCTCCAAGTTGCTTCAACACACCTGCCAGGAATCTAGATATACTAGATTCTAGTATATCTAGTAAAAGCTTGATTAGCTGGTTTAGGTGTGTTTGATTAGGGTTGGAGCTAATCTCTTCAGGACACCGACCCTCCAGGAGCAAGTTTGGACACCCCTAGTATAAGCGAAAATCTGAATATTTACTATTTATTATACTATTTTGTATTAGGATTTCTGCATCAGGGTGCTTTTAAAGATCTTTTAAGACCATCAAGAATGAAAATTTAAGCTAATATAGAGCTTATTGCAATTTTATTAATTGCTAAGCAGAATTATTTTTTTTTGCCTCATCAAAAACCAATTAGTTATGTCTTAGCCACATATTTTAAATAAAGTCAAAACAACCAGACCCTAGTAAAATATATATTGCATTTTTTTTTTACATATCTTAACAAAAAAACTCTTTAAAACTTTAATAAACTAAATGTATGCACAACTGACTGTTATAATAAAGACTGTTTTAAATAGAGTTTAGCTAATGTATTGTTGGTGTATGGATGTGTGCTTGTTTGATTGGGTAGCTTTACATAAAGTAAGACCTGTTAAAAAAAGACCTACAACAGCATATTACAGTGAATTTAAGATGTTTAAGATGTACAATTTTGTGTTTGAAACTGAAGACATTTTAGGACTTTAAGACACCCTGTGAATATTTTTTGTATTTGATACTTACATTAACTCAAATAAGTCAACAAGAATCACGATTTCTGCTAAAAATGATAAACATTAAAAATATTGATAATAAAGTTTATATTTTATTTTAAACTGACAAACTTGTTGACAAATGGTTTTCTTTTCTTGTTATTCAAAGAACTGAGGAGCATCAGTTTCAAATCAATGATATCTATGACCAAGCAGGTTCAAAAATAAAAACAAAATCAGTCGTAATAGACGGAAAACTAGATTAAAACATTGAATCTTGTATTTGGTGATAATATACCACAACAAGCCATTTTAAAAAAGCCACTCATATTACTGGGTTGTTATAAGGGTTAAAGCACACATTTGTTTTCATTAATACACTGTTTTGCTGGCAGGAGTCTGTTTGAAAAAGGAAACGAAAAAAAATTGTCACTCACCTGTGAATGAACTTCTTGACCACTTCCATGCCGGCGTTAAGCTCATTCAGAGCTAAAATATACTCCTGAGTAAAGAGACGGAGTCTGGGGCATTTCCCGAAGTCCTGGAACAAAACAAAAGACAAGGAGAGTTAGAAGACGAGGGAGCAGATACAGTATGTGTGAATTCAAGAGTATGGCTAGTGAAATTTGAGCACCCACCATGTTGTGTTTGAGGATTCTCTGAACCACAGGAGTGAACACTTCAATCACCACCATTGACCGAGGACGCTCTCTACAGTGCTGCACAGAGGAACACATTTCATATTAATATATGTAAACCATTAGAAGAAATTACTTGAGAGACGGATGATATCAAACAATAACATTACACAATGCACTATCATTCATATGTCTGGGGTCAGTCAGATTTGTTTTTATTTTTTTGAGTCTCTTACATTCACAAGGCTGCATTTACTTGATTACATATAAAATATAATAAAAATTGGAATATTTATTACTATATTTTGGAATATTTATTATATTTATTATTATTATTATACAATATTTTTACTATATATATATATATATATATATATATATATATATATATATATATATATATATATATATATATATATATATATATATAAATGTTTATCAAGGCTGCATTTATTTGATCACACATGTAGTAAAAATAGGAATATTATTTTGTTCATATACCTCAAGAAGTTAAAAAAAATCCTTATATTTAAATATACTTTAAATTATTTTCATAACATTTAGGTTATATTTTTATTTTAAAAAGCTTTTCTAATCTCAACTGAAATGTACGGCTACTTGTTCATGATGGCATGATCATGGCTAAGAAAGTTATCCTTTGTTTCTGGGAAAAAAATGTTATTCCTTTCTTTTCTGACTGGCTTCTTGGACTTGCCTTTACTTTAAATTTGGAAAGAAAGAAATATATGCCATCTCTGGGGATTTTGCAAAATTTGATCAAATGAGGGATCTAGTTTTTTATTTCCAACACAACATAAAGACTTAAAGAAGATTTTAAAGTTTTTTTCCCCCTCTTTACATCCATTGCAATGTCTTTTTGTAGGTCATACAAGTCTTGTAAGTCGCCATTTTCCCTGGTTTCATGCTTTATTTTTTATTTTGCACAGATTATTGTTACTTGACAGGTTTGTCTGTCTTTTCCTTGTCTGCAAAACTATAATAAAAATATACATTCAAAAATATAAAGTATAAAATATAAAAAATATATTTAAAAATAAAAAGCCTTTCTGGTGATTCTCATTATCAATGTTGAATACAATGTTGAAACGCTTAACTTTTTTTTTCTAAAAAACTGCATAAAACTTTCAGACTTCAAAAAGAACAGCATTTATTTGAAATAGAAATACTTTGTAAGATTTATCGCCTGTGATTAAAATAAATAATTATTTAAAAAAGGAAAAAATTATAAACTACTGATTCTTGAAGGCTAGTGTGTCTATTTGTTTTGTATATTTTTAGTTTCTTAAAATGTATAACCATACGCTATTAGCTAATATTATCTATTTTTAAATTTAAACTAGATTTTGGCACATTTATTCATTAAAAAAAATGTGAAAATCTGAAATAGATGAAACTTCTAATGCAACCAACTTCTTCTTGAACTGTAATTTCATGAACAGAATAAATAAATAAATGAACTAGGGCTGCACGATATTGGAAAAATCTGATTTTGCGGTATTTTAGATTTCAGCGATAAATATTGTGATATAAATACAGTTTCCAATATAGTTTGAATAGCACTATTCAATGGTTTTCTGGGGAGTCTAAACAGTATTTCGGTACAGAAATTGAATAATCACAATACAAAACAATACTTTTCTTACTTTGTTTGTTTTTTTTTTCTAATCCAAACATCAAAAAATTCTTGCAGCAACTAAAACTATTGTTTTGTTTTTAACTTCAGAAGAAATTAGTCAAAAATAAGAGTTAATAAAACAAGCTACATTTTCTGTCACAGGGGTAAGTAAAATAATCTTATTAACGCTTTGAAAAGTATAAACTTTATAGAAGAATCTATAAATCTATAAGTAAGAATCTTTATTTATGTTGCATAAGTCAATAAATACAGTAAATAAATATAATTTTATAGCTTCTGGTCAACTTTAATTCAGACTCAACATTGCATATCCTGTGATGTGACTATTGCGGATTGGCACATTGCGATATCAATGAAGAAACGATATATTGCGCAGCCCTCATTTATACAAAAATGAAAAATTACAACCAGCAATAAAAAATCTATTTGTTAAATAAAACTAATAGTAATAATAATTATGAACACTTGTATTTACCTTGCAGAAGAATTCGCACAGGTCAGGGGGAGGGTGGTTATTCTCCAGCAGGGGTGCGATGGCCTACAGACAGATTTGACCCATTAGTCACCTTCCCCACAGACATGAAGAGTCTTGCTGCTTTTTCAGCCATGCTTTAAGGAAGTGCGCAACCTTCAGCGCCCCATCCAGCACATCTAGGCATTCAAGCCCTGTTTCTATGGGAGTTCGCTCCACTTTCAAATCAATTTTATTCCAGAGCATGAGCCTCAAGATATATTACGTAACCCTGCCTTGTTAGCAATGCAGTTTAACAGGCTCTTATTTGAATGCAACATGCATCTTCATATTTTCTAAGTTACAAAAAAAAAAAAAACTAAAAGCAGCCCTACTCACCACAATGATGTTTTCGTGGTCCTGAGCGCTGAGGTTAGTGTTCTGGGAAGGAAATGACACGACAAAAAAAATGGTTGAGAATTCATTGGCCAGCAATGCCATAGCTAAATAGCTCAATCCCTGTTTTTAAAACGTTCAAACTCTTTTTGGGAAAGCCTGTGTGATTCAAGGATACATCAGCCATTTGACTGGAAGTCCTTTTTAAAAGATTCACATGCTCGCTATAGGTGGGATTCAAAGATATAATCTTCATCTGCAAATCAGAGTGCAGATGCAACCGATATTTCCCTATATGCAAACACTGGAGGTCTTTGTTCTGAAGAAGATCACAGCATTGCTATGTGAAAAAGAAAGTCTAGCTAAACCACAGCTACACACACACACGCATGCAGAGGTAACTTTTATAAATTGATTAAACTCAAAATGAGATGCAATGTACACCTCAATTCACAAATGACACTCATAATGAAAAGAAAAACAGAACGCTGCAAGAGATCTGACAACACCATGTTAGAAAGTGAATGATTTTTTTTTTTACACTTGACAAAAAACATACAACGGAAATATTTTCTAAACAAAATCCTCTAGATTTGGACATGTAATATAGATGTTTTTTGGTAAAATAGCTATTTGTTAATATTTTATTGATGTAATAATGGCTTTTTTTGACGTGCTACTTGACCATTTGCTCTTTTGACTAATCGCATTAAAGCAAGACAAATTACACATTGAACATTAAAAATAAAGCAATAAAATGAAACTAGGCATGGGATGATAACTGGTTTCAAGGTTTACCACAGTTTAGAAAAGTCACAATTTTTAAAATAGCTAAGGTATTTGTAAGGTTTATAATGTGTTTTTTATAAAGCCTGACATGGGGCAGCACGGTGGTGCAGTGGGTGGCACAGTCACCTCACAGCAAGAAGGTCGCTGATTCAAGCCCCTGATGGTCAGTTGGCATTTCTGTGTGGCGTTTGCATGTTCTCCCCGTGTTCGTGTGGGTTTCCTATGGGTGCTCCGGTGTTCCCCACAAGTCTAAAAACATGTGGTATGGGTAAATTGGGTAAGCTAAATTGTATGTGTGTGAATGAGTGTGTATGGAAATTTCCCAGTGATGGTTGCAGTTGGGATGGTGGCATCCACCGCGTAAAACATATGCTGGATTAGTTGGCGGATCATTCCTCTGTGGCGACCCTAGATTAATAAAGGGACTAAGCCGAAAAGAAAATGAATGAATTAAGCCTGACATGTTTACCGTTTCAAAATATCATAAATGTTTCCTAAAATAAAACGTCTTTTGTTCAATTTCATCAAAAGCTGTTTTTTTTTAACCCAGTCGTTTAAGAAGAACTTATTTTAGAGGCAGTAATCACAACACTGTGATACCATGATATTTTTATCCAAGGATATCATACTGTCAGAAACGCCAGATACCGGCCCATGCCTAAATGAAACTACGTTTAACTTTAAAGAAAGAATGCATAAGCTGAAAATATTATTGTATAATACAATTTTAAAGTATTTTACAATTTTTAGAGCATTTTTATTTACAATTTTAGAGTAAATCTGAAATATCTGAAATTTCATTTAAATAATCATATACTGCACCCTTATTATTATATATATATTTTTATTTTGTGTAAACAAATTATTTAAATATCAAATAAAATATATTCAAAAATCCAAGTAAATAATATAGTGTAGAAATAATATATACAGGGGATTTGGTAACTATAACCACTTCAAAAAGTAATAGCTCACTTATCTTCAATTTTTTTTTCTTAAAGTATGCACTAAACAAGACAAGGACAAGGTCTACAGATAATTCTCTTGTCTTCATGCTTTGTTTGTGCTTTGTCATGCACTATCAACCCTGGGACCTTATATAGACAGGTGTGTGCCTTTTCAAATCATGTCCAATCAACTGAATTTACCACAGGTGAACTCCATTTAAGTTGCTGAAACATCTCAAGAACAATCAGTGGAAAATTATATGTACATACTTATACTTATGTACATGTGATTTGTCAGGTTTTTTATTTTTAATAAATATTCAACAATTTAAAAAAATATTTTTTCACATTGTCATTTTGGAGTATTGTCTGTAGAACTTTAAAGAAATAAATTAATTTAATCCATTTTTTTAAAAAAGGCAAAAATGCGATGATTTGTAATGGCAAGACAGTTCACCAGAAGCATTTGGGCTGACTAACTGAAAATGAAGTCTTTGTGCATTGTGTTGTTTCAGCCTATTTTAGGTGAGTAGTTCAAACAAAACAAAAAAAACAAAACAAACAGTAAACTTAATCTTTTGAGTGTACCTCAGCCAGCAGGGTGGAGATGATGTGCAGCGGGGCCTGATGGATGGACTCGTCCTGGAGGGGCGAAGTGAGGGCCATGTCCACCAGAGAGCGGATCTCCTTCAGAACAACATCCCAGCGGCTCGGGTTATTCAGAACCTTGCGGTACTTGTAGATCTTTTTCTGCAAATGAGTCACACACACACACCTGCCTTTTACCGGTGTAACCAACAGTTATGAAACTGACACACATTTGATCAGCAGAATGCAGCAGTTGTCGCATTCTGATTACATTACTGCGTGAAGTATCACAGCAATTTTTATCCAGAAATGATGGGTTTATGGGGTTTGAATGTGAATTAATTGATTTTAGTTTGTTTACAACCACATAGACTTCATTTGGCAACATTTTTAGATATTTAGATCATGATACTAAACCATAACAAACCATTAATTAGCACAAACAGCTTAATAAACTACAAATTAGCCGTTTATTAATAGTTAATAAAGTAATAAGTTGGGTTTAGGTTTTGGGTAGGATTAGACTATATTTTAGATCAGTGTTTCTCAACCACGTTCCTGGAGGACCAACAACATTGCATGTTTTGTATGTCTCCTTTTTCTGTCACACCCATCACAGGTCGATCAGTGTCTATATCTAATGAGCTGGTGATCTAAATTAGGTGAGAAAACATGGAAAATGTGCAGAGCTGGTGGTCCTCCTGGAACGTGGTTAAGAAACATTGCTTTAGAACTACTAATAAACAATCCTAGTAATGGGCAGGTGATAAGTCAGTACAGCATGAATTGTGAACTAAACAAAAGTGTTTTCCTTATTTTTTATTATTTCTTTAAAATCACACTTTACTTTCTCACTAGTTATTTATTTTTTTGGTGTTTTTTTTACATCATTTAAACTTTTCCCATCGCTCTCAAAATATGACTGGAAACTACTTGACGCATACAAATTTCTGCTTACAAGTGAGGTATATTGTTTCCGCTACATACATCATCATGTCTCAAATTTCAAATCAAGGATGAGCCGCACTGAGATGTTTGTTCCCTTAATAACCATTACCAATATATAATGGGGACAACGTTTTTTTTGATGGAAAAGAAGTCACAACTGAGGTCACAGTTTAATATACAGATTTTTTTTTACTTTCTAACATACCTAAATGGTGAAATGACAGTGCTGACTTCTGTAAAAAAATCTTTCACATAATGTGACTTGATTGAACATGATGTACAATAAGAACGGCTGCTTGCAAGTTTATTGTTTCCTTCAAACATCATCTCTTGATTCGACTCTGCGGTCTCCTTGGTAACTTAAGATATACTTTTATAAGTCTTTAATGGGGAAAACTGTTTTTGATGAAAATGACGCCACAACTAAGGTCATAAACTGTAGAAAAAACATAACATTATCGTAAATGTCTTTGAAAAACATTTAAATGTGAAAATGTTGCTGGTAATGTCTCAGCCTTGCTGAGGGCAATATCATAGCTGGCTAATTTTATGTCAAATGAACATAATTGTGCACAATAAAACTAAATTACAGCTTAACTGGTTATGATGCACAATAACAAAATCGTAAAAGATATTTATACTTCAAGTTACACACGTCAGTGACTTCTTTGTCTTGGTAAGGTGCTAATTTAACAGATAACTATTTTTATAAGATTAAAAAAAAAATACAATCTGACAAAGTTGATCTGGGCAGTGCACAGAATAAAAACTACTGCTGACAAGTTATGTTTATTATTTCATAAATCTCCTATAACTTATCTTAAATGACTTAACTGCTTGAAAGCAAAGTATTTATTCTTTCTTTTTTTTTTCTGCTTAGTCCCTTTGTTAATCTGGGGTTGCCACAGCGGAATGAACTGCCAACTTATCCAGCATATGTTTATGCAGTGAATGCCCTTCCAGCTGCAATCTATCACTGGGAAACACCCATACACTCCCATTCACACATATACACTACGGACAATTTCAGCTTACCCAATTCACCTGTACCACATGTCTTTGGACTGTGGGAGAAACTGGAACACCTGGAGGAAACCCACGCGAACACGGGGAGAACATGCAAACTCCACACAGAGATGCCAACTGAACCACCCGAAGCTCGAATCAGCGACCTTCTTGCTTGGAGGCGACAGCGCTATCCACTGCGCCACCGCGTCGCCGGAAACAAAGTATATACTTTGTAAAATCATTATATTAAAAAAAAATTTAGTTTTTGGTGGAAATGCCACCACAACTGAAGCAAAATAAATTGACGCAAATAAATTGGTAGCCAATAATCTAATATTAAAGGGGGCATGTTGTCTCTGGTATCCCAAGAAACGCAAAATACAGCATAGATTATATATAGCAGGAAAAATAAGTATTGAACACGTCATGTTATTTCCTGTGAATAATATTTCTAAAGGAGCTGCTGCCATGGAATTGAACCAGATTTTGGTAAAAACTCCAACAATACAAACATAAAAAGTAAACAAAACAAAAAAACTTAAAGCTGAGTTATGTGTAATAACAATAAAACGCCAAAATGCATTGATCAGGTGTTAGTTTTTCCACAGACTTCAACAAAGACTGTAAAAATCTTGATGGTTCTGTGGTTCTCATCTATCAAATCTGATATTTGCTTTGTATTTTCTATTGGATTCGAGTCAGGTGATTGACTGGGCCATTCTACAGCTTGATTTTCTTTCGCTGAAAGCATTTGAGAGTTTCCTTGGTTGTGTTTTGGCTCAGTGTTTTGCTAAAATGTCCAGCCTGGTTTCATCTTCATCATCCTGCTTATGTAGATGTTGAACTGAAGCAGCGAACATTAATTTACACTGACGAAGGGCAGAGGGTTGCTGAATAACTACTGAGAGATTTCAGGTGCTGTCTGGGCTTTCACTGCACTTCAATGCCTTCGTTTCTTTGTGTGTTCAATACTTTTCTTTTATTGTTTATTTTGCATAACTTAAATAGTAAACTAATCAGATATGTTTACATAGCATATATGGATTTTTTTTGGTTGTTACCAACCTCCGGGGAAAATTTTAAGTCAACAGCACCTTTAGAAATAAGTTTTCCAAGAAACGTTGACAGTTTCAATTCTTATTTTCCCTGCTGTACTATACTATGCTATAAATGGCCCTTTTTGGATAGAAACAAAAACAGTTTTTCTGTGTCTCTTCAAATGCAAATAACGTTTACACTTGAAAGTTACACACAATACACACGTTATGTGTTAAGCATAAATACTATGCATATGCACAATATGACCTTTAAATCTATTCACACTATAAAAGTTTCATTCTTCCTTTACAGAAAGAAAAATTCACACCGCAAAGCTAAAACTCTGAAATCATCTTGTCGATCATCAAAGCGGGAGCATCTTAAGAACACCCACATACTTATAAAATAATACTCTCACTTTAAACCATGCAGAATGTCATTACGCCAATGCTTTTTGCAAATCGAGCCTTCCTAGACATATGACCTTACCTTCCACTGTATAGAGTGAAACCACTGGTCCCGCAGATAGCTGTTAGCAGCCTGTGAGCGCACACAAACATTCACAATATGAGTCAGAGTGTCATCGCAACATAGGTGTCATGAAACATGAGGGGGCTGGATGTACCTGCAGCAGAACCGTTCCTCCAGGGAAGCTGAGCTGGACACAGTATTTGGGAGCATTGTCCCAGGACAGCAGCTGCAGGTCTTCTATGGTGCTGTAGGACAGAGGGGCCTCCATGTATCCTGTGGGCTGCAGAAACAGGAAGAGACACGTTTAAGTTTGCAGAAAATGACTCATGGCTTTAACACCTCTTAAAATGAGCTTTGTATACCGCATTTATAAAAGCTCGGTTGGTTTCGTCATTATAAGGGAAGGAGAAAAAGGTTTTGTTTGTCTTCTAGAGAAAGTCTTATTTGTTTTATTTTGGCTAGAATAAAAGCAAAAAGCATTTTAAGGTCAATATTATTAGCCCCCTATTTTTCAATTGGCTATAAAACAAACCAGTGTTATACAATGACTTGCCAAAATTACCAAAATTAACCCATTTATGCCAATAAGTTGCACTTTAAGCTGAATACTAGTATCTTGCAAAATGTGCCGTTTAATCATTTGCATAGAATATCATATGGAAATAATATGATGGCTGATCTCTGGATGTCAACATGCTTTCAAAGATGCATCGTCCAGCTCTTAATGTACTTTCTGTGTGCAAGCATCACCCATGATTATACTTCAGGTATACTTCAGTTTAATTTTGAAATTAAACTGAGTTCAGCACGGGAGAAGTATCAGTTTTATAGTATTTCTATAAAAATAATTACATTATTTTAATCATGACAGATGGAAAAACACAAAACTAAAGGCCTGTTGTAGTTGTACTTTATTCCTGCTGTGAATGTACAGAAATATTAGAGTAACCTTCTTTTTTTTAAACATTTATGTTTAACAAATAACTATAATAAATTTACCTATAACATATTTTCTTCTAGAGAAATTATTATTTGTTTTATTCTGGCAAGAACAAAAGCTCTTAATAATAATAATAAAACAAATATTTTAAGGTCAATGCTATTAGTCCCAATGACTTGAAAATTACCCTAAAGCAGAGGTGTCCAAACTTTCCTTATAAAAGGGCCAAAAACCAAACTTGATTGAGGGTGGTGGGCTAAAACTTTTACATTAAAATTGCCATGGTGATGTCTTAATTTATTTAGATTTAAAAATAAATAGAAAAAATACTTTAATCATATTAATAATTAAATATATATATTTTAACATCCTAATGTAAATGTTTTTTATTGATTTGCTTATTGCTGTCTTGCTTCTATCTTCGAGTGACAGAATTTACACACAAAATAAATCTGATTTATGCACATTTAACTTAAACATTTAATTTCAGTTTGCTTTTTGCTACTCAACAATAAAACAAACTAACAAACAAACAAACAAACAAAAGATTACTTTAAACTAGATATGACAATCTCTGTTAAAAGGCATTCACCCCAACCTTCTTCCTCTCATCTATTTATTTTGTTGATTAAGCTTCATATTGATAAGTGTACATTTTCCAACAAAAACCCTGTTTTAATTTGCTTTATAAGGAACTGAAAATTTAGTTTTGTACTTTTCAAAATAAAGCTAATAGAAAGGCCATTAAAACGGTCCATTTGTGCTCTATTTTCAAAGTTTTTGCTTAAAGTAAAGGTCCTGCTTGTTTGTAGGAATTTTATTCATACTCTTGTTTATTGTGTTCATTTTATTTCTTATTTTTTTGTGTTATTTACCTTCTATCACCCAGGCATCATTTTATTTTGTTTGTTCTATTGTCATGTATTTGTTGTTTAAAGCATAATAAAACCCCTCTCCCTCTCTTCTCAGATGGGATTTCAGGCCAATCAAAGGTTACCATGGACCAACTTTGGCCTGCGGGTCCTAGTTTGGGCAACTCTGCCCTAAAGGCTGATTTATACTTCTGCGTCAAACACATGCATATGCAAGCCCTTGCCTTGGCTGACAAGTACCTTTAAAAAAAATTGAGTAACGACACGTAGTGCAAGCTCTGTGATTGGTCAGCCTGCTAGCAGTGACAAGTGTGGGCTGTGCTAAGAGCCTTAAGCTAGATGGAACTAGTGTTCACAAATGTACAGTCTCGTGAAGAAGCTCCAGATGGAAACTTTTGTTTTGTGTTTACCATATGATTAAAGTCGTTGCATGTCTGCTGGTTACCGCCTCTAAATGGGTGAGTTTTGTACATGAATGTATTGTTCAGTAAAAACAAAACACCTTTTGAAGAACACAGAAGAACATAAAAACCTCACTGCCAGCTACAGCGTTTCGGAAGTGTCATTGCAGAGCAAAACAAACAGTGTGCAGAAGTATAAATGCACGACTACGCGCAAGGCAGGCATTGTGGGTCATGGCAATTACTCGACGCAGTTGTATAAACCAGGCTAAACTTGCCTAGTTAACCTAATTATTGCAGTTAAGCCTGTAAATTGCACTTTAAAGCCTGGTTTATACTTCTGCGTCAAGTGATCGGCGTGACCCACGGCGCATGCAGTGCGCATAGCTGTGCATTCATACTTCTGCGCGCTGTTTCTGTAGCTCTGCGATAACACTTCCCAAACGCTAGCTGGAGGTAGGTGTTTATGTTCCTGCGTCGAGTTTCTTCGCCGGTGTTTTGTTTTTTCTGAACGCTTCCTTTATGTGCAAGTGGTTCAAACTCGCTGATTTTGATTTTGTGTATTTTTTGAGAGGTGCACGTCAGCGATGCCGACGGCCACTGCGAGGGCTATGCATCCACGCGTAGGCTGTGCCATAGCTACGTGTGCGCTTGATGCAGAAGTATGAATCAGCCTTAAGCTGAACACTAGCATCTTGCAAAATGACTATATAATCTTTGAAACGGTTTAAAAAGACAAAATAAATTATTTATTAAATCTATTATGTTTAAACATAATTTAGGGTTTACTGGTATATTCCGATTAAAAAATGAATTTATTTTAGCCATAACAACCCTAAGCATTAGGCATTAGCACGCGTTTTTGCTTCACAAAACAGCATTAAGTTTCAAAGAAGTCTGACATTGCATGTTCTTATTCCATCAACAGACCTAGATAGTGGACAATGGTATATAAATAAAACCTCTAACATTTCCTTCTCCATTCAGGCCACAAATTTACAGTGAACTGGTGGTTCCTCTTCTCTGCGATTTTTAAATGGCTACAGAAGCTTCTCAGTTTCCACTATTTGTCACACTCAAGTCCGCTCATTTCTCAGTTCCACTCCTGACTGAAGTGTCGCTGGTCACATGACGTCAAATGTCAACAGGCTGTTCCCCATCTCCTTCCCTCTACAATAGCAAACTGCGGCTCTTCCTTTATTAGCCGGCCCTCCCCCCTCCGCCGCCCGGCAACAGGCTCTTCCATTATTAGCAGCACCCTCCCTCAGCTTCTTTGCACAAACAGGCTATTGCTTTATTTGCGCTGCTCTCCCTCTAGACTCGAACCAAACCACAGTTCCTGTATTTGTGTCAGCCACCCAGTTCAGCAGAGCAAACAAGCTGTTCCTTTCTTTGACTCGTCCTCTTTGCGTCTCTCGCTCGCTCAAACAAACAGGCAGTTCGTCTCTGTATAAGCCAATAAAACAGGCCTGTCTTTTATTTACATCCCCCACTCTTAGGTGGCTGTTCTGCACTGAGGCCATTGCACCCTCTGTTGCAGATCTCAGATTCATCTTCCTCTTTTAAGAGTCGGTGTTATAGATGAATTAGTAAATATGAATGTTCTTTATTGGCATTAATGATTCCATGATATATTTTTAGGATTCATTGCACAATAGGCTCTTTAAATCACTGAAACTGACTTCGGACGTCAAATTGGTCCATTCAGGAATTCATCTTCACTGTAAAAATAAATGCTGGTTTCCACACTGTCTATTTGTGCTGGGACAATATGAAAGAATTAAGTTAGCTTATTAATTATTATGAATTGAAGTTAATTATTAAGTTATTATTAAGTCCCTTTATTAATCTGGTGTCACCACAGCGGATTGAACTGCCATCTTATCCAGCATGATTTTTACGCAGCAGCCAAGCGCAACAAACGGCCAATTTAGCTTTCTCAATTCACCTACAGCGCATGTCTTTGGACTGTGGGTGAAACCAGAGCACCCGGAGGAAACCTACATGAACACGGGGAGAACATGCAAACTCTACAGAAATGATAACCGACTCAGGCGGGGCTCGAACCAGCGACCTTCTAGATGTGAGGCGATCATGCTACCAACTGCGCCACCAGAATGCCTTTATTAATACATTATTATTAATCTTTTTAAGTATAAATTGGGTCTTTACATAAGAAATATAATTTAATTATCACTGTCTTCAATATAAACATCTTGTCTTTTTTAATGTAGTCCCTCGCATAAAGATGATGACATCAGACTGTCTGTAGCATTTTAAACATTGTAAACCCCCAGTCATTGCTTCAAATATCATCATTTTTACCCTTCATTCATAAGAGGATATACAGTTAAAGTCAGAATTATTAGCCCCCCTGAATTATTAGCCCCCGTTTATTTTTTCCCCAATTTCTGTTTAACAGAGATAAGATTTTTTTTTTCCACACATTTCTAAACATAATAGTTTTAATAGCTCATTTCTAAAAACTGATTTACATTATCTTTACCATGATTACAGTAAATAATATTGCCTACATATTTTTCAAGACACTTCTATACAGCTTAAAGTGACTAGGCAGGTTAGGGTAATTAGGCAAGTTATGTATAATGATGGTTTGTTCTGTAGACTATAAGGAAAAAAATAGATTAAAGGGGATAATAATTTTGTCCTTAAAATGGCTTTTAAAAAATTAAAAACTGCTTTTATTCTAGCTGAAATAAAACAAATAGGACTTTCTATAGAAGAAAAGATATTATCAGACATACTGTGAAAACGTCCTTGCTCTGTTAAACATCATTTATTAAATATTTAAACAAGAAGAAATAATAATAATTAATAATTCTGACTTCAACTGTAGATCCATACCATGATACTACATTTTTTCATATAATGAATCACAACTCCATTAGCAGGCTTGTGTATAATGAATCATGTGCCACACGTGAAGCAAAACAAGTTCCCGAAAATGCCAAAAACCCAGATAAATGGCTCAAGTCTAGCTGTCGCTCATATAATCATGGTAAATCTCTCACCATGGGTCTTTTTCTTTGTAAAAATCTACAGCACAGTGCAACCTCTTTAAAGGTTGTCATGGCTACGATATCCTGTATGACGATGTGATAAGTGAACTTGCACCGAGCCTGATGTTCAATCTGCTTATCTTCATGTCACTTGCTGTCCTCTCTCTCTCTCTCTCTCTCTACCCTTCCTTCTCATTCCAAGAAGTCCTTCTTTCTTCTCATTCAGTCTGTTTTTCATGGTGCAATTCTTCCTTAAGGAGGAGTTGAATAGCTCTTCTCTCCACCATTGCTATGTTGCCATGGAAACAAAGAGATGAAATAGAGACATATGTTTTTTTTTTTGTTTTTTTTGTTTTGTTACCAGGGAGATCCAGATGGAAAACGATGTGGAGAAAAACATCAGTGTGTTCAGGTGGCATCTCTATAACTGACAAACTGATCTGAGAGAGCTCCTGTCAGCATTGAAGCCACTAAACCGTGAGAAAAGCATTGGTTCCTCAAGCCACTGGTGATGTTATGATGATATGTAAAATAGTGACATATGGTTACTTCCAATCATATCTGTCCATTATGATATCAAACAATAAATGATCCAAACAGCTGATTAAAGATGTTGCATAATTGACTGACAGCACTCTTGATGGAGAACGCGAAATTTGCTACTATTTTGATGGAAATTAAAAAGTATTTATTATATCAATAATCAATATAGCTTAAGACTAATTCATCTCCAAGCATTTAATTAAACTGCATTAGTCAACAATCACATATAATTTGGCGATCTGCTTTCCATGCATCTAGTTATAGATATCAGAATACACAGTGGTGTATACAGTGCTCAGCATAATTGAGTACAACCCATTTTGAAAATGAATATTTTGATCCATTTCTCAGTGAATATAGACAATGTATTTTGATGCATTTAAACAAAACAGATTTAATAAACAGATATATTTATTAAAATAATAATTTAACCAAACAAATTTAGAAATTGAAGGACAATACAATTAAATTCAAGTGAAATATTGCGAAACAAAATACGACCTACAAAACTTCAACTAAATAGATTTTCTTCTTTTGATTTTTCCTCTTTTTTAAATTTGTATTTAATATTTTTCTATAACATATAAACAGTTTTTGAACCATTATTGTTAGTTATTTTGTTAGATAAGCTACAGATTTGGCTTCAGTATACACAAATATAATATTGTATAGCTTCCTATTAAAAATATGAATTTAAAAGATACATTTGTGAGGGGTGTATTTCTTTGCAGAAGCTGAGTACTGCATACACAAAAAGACCACTGGACCAGAAGCTCATTATTTTGGTTTTATTTTAAATTATGGAAATACTTTATTTTCATCATAGCAGATAATAAATAAACCTCTAGTTATGAATGATAATTTTGCACTAACCTATTTAAACATTTTATTTTTCCATTCTTCATTTTAAAACATTTTAAAACTCCTTTCAGATGATTGTAGTTAAGTTTAGTATTTTTATTTATTCTTTAAATGAAATCACCTTAAGCTCACCAAGGTTGAATCTTTATCATTTAAACAGAAAATTTATTTTGAGGGGTTATATTATTATAACTTACTTCCCAGTCTTATTTTGAAGTTGATATTTAGCTACACAATGTTGATGTTTCATAACATCTCATTTTCACAAAGTGGTCGTTAGTGCAACGCTTAACCTCTAACCTGGAGGACCAGGACATATACACATATACTGCTGAAAATTTAGTTTACCCAATTCACCTATATCGCATGCCTTTGGACTTGTAGGGGAAACTGGAGCACCCAAAGGAAACCCACGCGAACACGGGGAGAACATGCAAACTCCAGCCGGGGCTCGATCCAGGGAACTTCTTGCTGTGAGGCGACAGCGCTATCCATAATTACAACTACTTTAAATACATTTTAAAATGTCATTTATTCCTGTGTTATCCAGTCTACAGTGGCGCATGATTCTTAAAAATAAACAAAACTGCACATAATAAATTAACATTAATTTCATGTTTTATTATTTAATTTTGTTTTAAATTTAACACTAATTTTCACAAAACATTTACAATAATTTAACATTTGTTACCTTTAAGAAACTAATATTTAGAGTAAGTCTGGGCCAATAAAGAATATTATATATAAACGCAAAAAACTTTGTCAATAACAATGACAAGCTTTGGGGGACTTTTTTACTCGAATTGATCTAAGAGAAAATCACACAGCAGGAATGAGCAACAATGGGAATCTAGAAGTTTGTTGACATTAGAGATGCACCAAATTTTCGGCCACCGAAAATAAGTTACGCTATTTAATCAACCCTCTAATTTTTGTGGCTTCGGTAATTGTTGCGATACTCTTTTAAATCTGGAAGTATTAACAACTGATATCGAAATATATCATTATCGGTCAATTTGGAAAAGAATATCACCAGGCACTAATTTAGAAATATTATTAATGTTCTAATATTCATTTTAATAATTATTATATAATTTATTACTAGGTTTACAAAGCTACATTTTTCAGTGTCATTACTCCAGCCTCTTCAGTCACACGATGTGCTGATATGATGAACAAGAAATATATCAATTAAAACAGTTGTGCTGCTTAATATTTTTTTGAAAAGAGTTAAAAAAAATTTTTAAAGATATTTGATAGATATAAATTTAATAGACTTGCTGAAATAGAAAGGTTTTCATTAAAAATATTTACTGTAACTTTTGATTGTGCTTGCAGAATAAAACATATAATATATAAATATATATCTACTATATTTAAAATATACTGACACAAAACATTTAAATACTTAAAATTACATTATCCAAAACATTAAATGTCTGTGTGAACGCAAAATATCAAGAGCAAATCATAAACTCACAGCTATCCGCCAGTACCAAAAATCCCAAATGTAATGCAATTAAAAGTCCAGACTGAGAGATCATTATTATTAATTTGTACACTCAAAAATCTTAAAACAGATTACAGGAATTGTTAAAGTCAAAAAAAAAAAAAGGTTCAAACCCATGCAAATAGTGTGCAAATAGAGCAAAATTTTACAACATGGGCACGAAATAAACTGTGACAATGTACTCTCTCCCAAAGTAAACATGGCTTCTTCCAGTTAAACTCTTCACCCATGATATATTAACAGCAAACCATGGCAGGCCAGGAGAAGGAAGCCAACGCAAGCCAAACGAAAAGAAAAAGAAAGCCTTTTAATCCGACTTCACGGTATAGTTTACTCCTTGATCTTACTGTAGAGCTAAAAGCAACAGAAAGCAACACAGAAGCCAAGTTACTGTACAGACAGGCACGACTGCATGCCTATTGGCTCAATACAACACTAAATTCCCAAAGACAGCTGGCTTCAATTAACGCCATATATCTGTTAAAATATCCACATGCACGAACGGCAGTAAAGTCATGCAAATCCAACACACACACACACAGACACAGACACACAGACAGACACACACACACACACACACACACACACACACACACACACACACACACACACACAAGGATTTGGATCAGCACATGTGGCGCATAGACTTGCATACAGTTAAAAACCAAAACACATTTCTTGTGAAATCTAGTACAAAGAAATCCTCAGTATGACGCAAATGTGGCATGCAAATTGCAACGCAGCCAAAACAAAGATAAAGCGAATATTTTAAAACTGCTAAACTATAGGTGGTGCGACTAGCAAACGTTTTTGTATTTTCGTAATTTATCTATCTAGGGACCAAAAATACTTCACTGGGTGTGGGTGAGCTGAACAAGCCGAATTTGAGGCTACCGTCATCCATTCATGCGTCAGCTTAACCACAAACTTGATGATCTGAGATGGTTTATGCGAGACAAAAGGAAATTAGGAGGCCAGCTTCTACATTACGGATGTGGCAACATAAGCTCTGTTTCAAAACCTCAACAGCCAAGTGAGCATGCAAAAAAAAAATTGTTCACACTTAATTAGCACAACTGATATCATATGATAGATTTATCATTTTAATTACACACTCGGAAGGTGTCTGCACCTATGAATTGAATGGCAACACTAAACAGACATCCGGTCAAAAAAAAATATTGAGGTGGCTGATTTGTATGTTATTTGAACGCTTACTCATTTAAGTGAATTTACTGCATTCAACACTGACGAAAATTGATTGGGTATCAACATCTTTTGTTCATGAAAATATACATTCAATTTATCAAGAAGTTAGAAATTATTACATTTGAGCAAGAATGAATTGGCCTAAAACATTGAATTGATTTCAAACAAATCCTCTTGAGATTATGCCAAAATAACCAAAATTCATATTGAAAACTGAATGAGAGAGTTCAATTGGATTTATTTTGTTTAATCTTGAAAAACATGTTACGGCTGGTATTTTTACTTCACAATAGTCCCACAAACATATCTGCGGTCAAAATAAGTACACTGTGTTTTGTTCCTCATAATGAGTTTCTCTTTGTATTCCCTACAGTGACTGTCTGTGGAAGTTAATTTGTTAATTGTAGTAGTACATTGCCTATTAATATGCAATGGATGAACTTTGAGATTAATAACTGTGCCTTAAATCTTTCAAATTTACAGCAACAAAGTGGCAGCTGTGGTTGGTAACATTTTATTGTTTAAATTAAGTAAAAACCATAAAATAAATGTCTATGTTTTGTGGTACATTATTATGTTTTAAATTATACCGTTAATACACCAATACTTTGAAGTACTCACATCTACACATTTTTGTTACACATTTGTGGAATGAAAATTTGTTTTCAAAAATAGATGTAACATAACTTAATGAAAAAAAAAACATCGAAATAAAATGTCAATTTATGATGATTCGCTGTATGTTTTAGGGAAACTTACTGTTCAACAGGTTACAGAGCTTTACAGGTTTTTTTTTACCATTTAACTCATGGCCAATTTTTAGTATACCCAGTTTTTAAAAAAGGTTATTATAGTTAACAAAAAACAAATGAAAAAAATAAAACTGGAATTGAAAAAACTATTTTGTAATCTGAAATAAAAATTTAAATTAGAGTTTTTAAAACTAGAACTAACTGAACCTGTATTGTGTATACAAAATTAACTGAAATTATAACAATTACATTCTTAATTTTTGTCTTTGTAAATGTATTTAATACATAAGCCTTTTAGAAGTCAATGTATTTACTTCGCGATGCCAGTTTTACGCCAGGTGTTTGACCCGTATGGCACATCGGAGTCTGTAATCCTAACGCCACTGGCCGGATCAAGCCGGTCCTCGTCCAGTCAATCCTCGCTGTTGCTCCCACGACAAAAAAAACAAAAAAAACAAGTGGACATGACAGCAACACGGTGACAACAATAATACGATACGAGCAGACACTTAAAAGAATTAATTAAACACATTTGTGTCCAATAATGGCTTTCATTTCTGTATAAGTAATTCTGATCATGAACGAATCGTTCTTTTTAACCGGATCTTCTAAGTGAACCAGTTAAATTACAAATCAAACTGAATCATTTGAAACAATTCACGTCTTGAGTAAGCACTTGTCCATAAACAACTTAATTTTTAACATGCCTGATAGCCCCTCTGACTTGAAATAAACTAATTTCCCAAGTTATTCAGTTACTAAAACAGTACACAGAGAACAGATTTGACAATGGGTGAACTTATACTAATGTCCATGTGTGATTCAGTGAAGCGAACACAAATGGTACATGATAGCCTGATGTGACTTATTTATAATTTTTCACTTAATTAAACATTTAAAAATATTGTTTGTTTGTTTTACAAATAAACACAAAGTTAATAAGCAAAACAATGTGCTAACTTACATTAACTTTATTAAAGTTCATCAACTACACACTAAACCAATCTGACACTGTCAGCTAAAATGGACTTAAAAATGTTGGGAATCCCATTCCAAGATGCCTTCGAACTGCCCCGGAGCAGATCATGTGGATGGCCACGGACAAAGCCCTTTACATTGCGTTTGGCACTCTCTAATGAAAAAATATCTCCAACATACTTCATCTAAATGGCTCCACTGTGTGTTTCTCTTGCATATTTGAAATAATCTCTCTGTAATGCAACAACATCGCCCAGTTCCATCCATCCTTACAGCGACGATAATGAAAAATCGCTGCAATATCAAGACACAAACAACCCAGTACATGCAAAACAATTCATCTGAAACCCTGCCAGTGTTTGAAAATGTCCTCCTAATGACTTTTCTGTGCTACAAAAACAAAGCCAGCTCCTACATCTCAATTACAGAGCATATTTGGATGGTAGCCGAGGGGATCTCAGGGAGCCACAATGGTTTATGTGCCCAGTCATCACCGTAGCCCAGTTTGTTTACAGCGGAAAGCCCAACAGTACCGTTAAAATGGTTTGTTTGTAAGTAAACCCCTTTATTTCTTCCCTGACCTGGTCATATTTAGCAGAACTCATCAAAACCAGACTTGTTCAGCTTTAGTCATCAGTGCTGCTCAAACTGCGATGACTCTTCAGGCATGAACAGTACTGTAGCTAACATGTCCTCAAGCTAAATCCAGATGTACCCAGGTGTTCAGCGCCTAACCCGATCGCAAAACAGCAAAACATGGCACCCAAAAACAGTCGCGCTGTTCTCACCTAGCTATGTAATGTTTATACAAAAGATGTGTTATGTTCTATATGAGCTGCTGTCTCATCTGGTACTTCATCTAATTAACAGGACCTGACTTGAACAGCGACTATACAAACAAAATGGTGTGCTTGAGGGCATTTTGGCATGAATGTGCCTTTAGAGGTTGATCGTTTTAACGAAAGACTGACAGGAAGTATTTATAATGCCTTGCTGTTACGCAAATATGATGTAGACTCCAAGAGCTTAGAAATGAGGGTGAGTCACATCTTTCATACCTTCTAGTGAGATCATTTTCCACCAAAGCGACTGCACTTATCGAAAAACGAGCTATCAAAATGCCAATTGTTGTGTCTTCGCTTAGCACATGGCTTGTTAACCAAATCACAGTGAAAAAGGGGGGGAAATAAAGTATTTATCATCAGACAGACGTCATGTGCTACATCTCCAACGCAAACGAGGTCAAATACTTCAGGAATATCTGGGCGAGATAATGGAATTTCAACCCAAATGACACCCTAGTTTGTCACCAGGTGAGGAAAGCAAACCCTAAAATCGAACGATTTTCATGCTCGGTATTAACAATAAGGCCTTTCTGCTGATATACTGACCTCTTTCTGAAGCACAATGGTTCGATGCACAGTAGAATCACAAACAGGCCAGTCTTTGCCAAAAGAAAACATTAGCCACAGACAACTACCTCCATTAGCTATGGTCAACTGAACACGGGTCACTAGCTAAACATCTTTTAGAGACCTTGCGACTATAGGAGAAAACCAATACTGAGTGACAGGAGTGTCGAACACTAAAAGTATCCTTCATCTGTAAACACTTTGGAATGGTATAAACTTCAGCAAAATGACCGCATAGAGCTGCAAACATAAACATACGGTCTGTGTTTGGCTTGGGTTAATCTCAGCTAGCCTCAGAAATCCCGAGGGCCTCTCAGTGTCAGCGGCTGAGCTTCATCCGACAGTCAGACCGTTGTAAAACAAGCAATCTAATTCATTCTGAAGCCTTCATTTCAGGAAGAAGTCAACGGCTAATTCAATCATATCACAACGATGAAATATAGCTGTAAAATTTAAACCTTTAATTCAATCAGCTGTTTGATGATGACTCCATGAGCAGGATATCCTGAACTGAGAGACTCCAAGAGTCCGTTGGTGCATCTAAGATGGGATTTCGCATCCAAAAATGACAAATGGTAAAATAAAAGCCGCCTTCTTCACGTGCAAAATAAAACAGATAGATATTAGGTGCAAACGTGTGTGTTTTTACTTTTTAAATATGACCGCCATTGAGTGGATTCCTAGAAATCTCCCAGGTGGGTGAATCCGTTGTGACCGTGACACTACTTTTCCATTGGCAGGCCTCTTGAGCCGCAATTAAGATGTATGCAGTTATGTTTTTGAATAACGAAGTATCTGATGAGGTTTAAAATCTGTAGAGATACAAATAAACACCAGTGAGGAAAATAACACGTAGACGTGTTGAGGCTAAAGGTCACATTAGTGAAATTTCACAGACAAATTGAGTCTATTGTCAATAGCGTGTGCAGAGAATGTGTAGTGAGCAACTCGCACAGAAGTCACTTTCAGAGCATGCAGCTTCATTGTTGGTCAGAGCTGTGGATTCACATGACGATCAGCTTGTACTAATAATTTTACATTCCTGATAGCATGAATTACTAGTAATGCAATGCAATGACTGAATTTTACTGATTAAAATTCCTCAGAGCATCCCCTAAGTGTCAAAACATGTAAATTAATACATTGATTTTAGGACATATCTAGGTCTTTTACTTCAAAGATCTAAACAGCATGTGTGATTCATAAGGATCATGAACCTGCAAAAGGCTCAGATATTATTCAAGCAACTCTGCTGCCTTAAAATCCTTCCTCTTGGTTACACAGACAAAAACCTGTACTTTAAATCTGCCTTATTTCCAAGGTTTTTAATCAGAGGAGCATAAACAATGTAGTAAAATGTCAACATCCCACATGAAAGTGGGCTTGAGTTTTTTATAATGTTAAAAACACCTTGTAAACATCGACATTGTCTTTATTTAGGGTTATTTCACCAATACACTGGACTCTTGATCATGGTCTTTAGAAATGGCAAATGATTAATTAAAGTAAAATGCTTGCATATATTTAAATGGAAATTAATGTTATGACTCTGTATGTAATGCCTTATTATTTAGTTGACATCATTTAAGAATCATTCAAATGTCAGCAAGTGCGTCATGTCATCTTGAAATCTCCCTTAAAATAAAATGATGAAGAATTCCTGAAACAAACAACTGTCATAACTAACTGCATCACCATTCTTCCATGCTGGGAGGGAGAAGTAAGTTCCTTGTTTCTTTATATGATTTTGTTCAGTAAATAACAGAATAGATAAACCGTTTAATGCCAACATACCCAAATATTATATATAGTGCACACACACATATAGATAGACAGACAGACAGGCAGACAGACAGACAGACAGACAGACAGACAGACAGACAGACAGACAGATAGATAGATAATAGCATAAATGAGAGCACCCTTTTAAAAATGAATATTTTAATCTGTTTCTCAGTGAATATATACATTTTACAGAAATTAAACAAAACTATTAAATTAAACATTATATTAATTAAATGTTGTATTAATTAAAATAAGAGTTGTTGATTACTGAACAAACATCTTTAGGAATAGAAATATAATTAAAATAATCTAATATTAGGTATACCAAATGAGCTATTGCTAATTTATAATTTTACAAAATACACATTTTAAGGTATATTTTATATTAATTTTTATATGTTTTCTTTATATACATTTTTTGTTTAATATTTTTCCCTAACCTATTACTGTACTGATTTTTGGAGAGTGACCTTAAGTTATTTTGTTAGTTTTGGCTTTGGAAAGGTCTAATTAAACGTATATGCATATATTATTGTATAGCATCTATAGAAAATACACATTTAAAAGAAAGATCAGTAGTCATTTATGTTGAACCCTGTGTATGTATCCAAGCAGACAGACAGACAGACAGACAGACAGACGACAGCAAAAATAAGTGCACCCTTTTAAAAATGAATATTTTTAATCTATTTTTCAGTGAATATACATTTTACAGCATTTAAAGAAAACTATTAAATTAAACATTATATTAATTAAATGTTATATCCATTCAAATAAAAGTTGTTGGTTACTGAAAATCTTTAGGAATATAAATATTTTAAAAACTAAATTCAAATGAACTATTGCTAATTTTTATTTTACAAAATACATTTTTTAGGGAATTTTTATATTTCTTTAGTTTTTTTTCTTTTTATTAATTTTTTGTTTTATATTTTTCCCTAACATATTACTGTACCCTTTTTGGAGAGTGATCAAAAGTAGTTATTTGATTAGTTTTAGCTTTGGAACTGTCAAATTGAACATATATGTATATATTATTGTATAGCATCTATAAAAAATATACATTAAAAAGAGAGATATGTGAGGGGTGTACTCATTTATGCTGGACTCTGTATGTATGCAAGCATATAGATAGATAGATAGATAGATAGATAGATAGATAGATAGATAGATAGATAGATAGATAGATAGATAGATAGATAGATAGATAGATAGATATGAATTGAATTAAATTGAATGGATGGACAGACAGACATATCAAGTGAATTGCATGGATATATTATCTTTTAACTGTAATATATTTTATTTACACCTAAAATACTTTTTTTTTCACTGAAAATGAAATAATAAATGAGATGTGCTGCAAGTTTATTAAACGAGAAATCGTAACGTGTAAACCCGGAAAATGGCAAACAACGAGGAGGAAGCTGTAAAGTTGTTGTTGTTATGACGTCATGGCGTGTTTCCACTCCATTTCGAAACATCCGCTGAAAAAGGTACATTTTTGAGGACTTACGTTTGATTAAATAGAGTGCACGTTTCATTTCCTCCTAAATTACCTAAATGTTTTAAAATATATACTATTTTCAGGGTGCTGCCTGCAAGATAGTCTGGCAAATTCTTTGTAAATGTCACACTGGTTCCGGGTAAATGCCATTCATTACTATAATTATATATGAAGACAAAACCATTTTAAAAAGAAACTTTCCATTTCTAAAATGTACATTAGAAAAAAAAGAACCCAACATTAATCATTAATTTAATCTGACTGTTAAACTGTAATTTACGCTTGGTAGGCTACACTAGTACTGATCCTATAACAAGTCAGTATTATGCTTTACTGCTCACTCATTTCAATGGCATTAGTTACATATGTATGGCTCTCGTTATATTACCTATATATTAGTAAGAAAATGTAGCTAACCTACACAATATGATTAAGAGTTTCAAACACGGCCATTGAACAGGCAGAAGTCAAAGCGACCCCTGCAGAGCGGCTCTTACCGTGGCAGACACCAGGCTGCTGTCCGTCAAGGTGAGGTGGTGCGGCTCCCACCTCCGTAAAAATTTGGAGGTGAGGATCTTACTGAGGAAGGTCCGCGGGTGTTTGACCACGCACACCTGGATGTCGCCCTCCTGGAGCAGTTTGTATCTCATGCCACTGCTGCTGTGTAAAAGGCTCCTCTTGCTGCAGGGCCCCGCTTTGTGATTATTATTCCCCTCCAGCGGCGGTGGCGGCGGCTGCTGCGCTGACATTTCCCCCAGCAGCGGCTTGCTTTCTTCGGACGGATAAAACTGATTGTTGTGCAGCTCGTTTCCTCCACCGCTCCCGTTAAAATCCATGATTCCCCTCTGCGAAAGTCGGCGGTGTTGGATCAGATCAGGTGGCTGTCTTTTGATTTCGAGGCCGAATAATGGTCGTTCCAGTGTTTGGCATATAGAGGCTCACACGACCTCAGCAGTGGTGCGGAAAAGACCAAGCGTCGGCGGCGGCGAGGGCTGAAGCCATTAAATAAACCCGTCAAGATGAAGAAGGCTTGAAGTAGCCTATAATGTCTTTCCTTTGAGCGTCGCGAGCTATTCAATATGTTCGGGCCATTGCCGTATCCATTCCGCCTCTCTCCACAGCATATTATTCCAGTCTTCGCGCTCCGAATACGAAACAACTACCGTGTACAAGATCCACACCGAGTTCAATTCTCCGTATTTTATTTGTTCTTCAGATGCTCGGAGTCATGGTTCCCTTTTCTGTCTTTTTTTTCCTCCCTATCTCGGTGGAGGAACCGAGTGCTTCGATAGGGCTGTGTGTGGATTGGTCCCAGCTCGTTCATGTGATACCGGAGTGACGTCAATGGGGAGGCGAACGGATGCGCGTTGCTGTTTGATAGGGAGCGCGCACTTCCCCTCTCTCGCGCAAAATGGAGAAAAGAAAGAGGGCATATGGCAAGCTTTTGTGCACTGTGTCTTAAACTAAGTTGTATCTATTTTTATGTTGCATGTAACAGGATGCATACATATTTTTCTACTAAAATTCCATGCCTTTTTCAGGACTTTTCCAGGAATTCAAGTAAATTTTATGACCTAATTTTTTATGTCTACACATATGTGGTAAATAATAAGAAAAGCAATGCACATTCAAATGTATTACAGCATATAATAAAACACTCAACAGTATTTTTAGATTAAAATATATATTTTTTTATCTAAGTATTAATATATATATATATTAATGTAAGTGTAAATGTATTTAGGTAATGTTTACACAGCACTAATAATGAGAGAGTAGGGCTAAACTATATAGTTTGAGCATCGATATGTGTATCCACGATAGCCACATCACAAAATTAGATTGTCTATTAAAGATTTATTTATATTTTTTTAGGTTATTTACAATGATGTTTTTTTTTTTTTACATTATATTGTATTTGATTACTTTTACACTTCTTAGAACACCATGAAGCACTTTATTTTTGCTCTTGTCTTTATATATGCTTGTAATTTATTATATGTTATGCAGATGCACTGCATAGAAAAATATTTAATTATCCCTGTTAATCTATATAAGGGGTGCACAAACATGGTCCTGGAGGGCCAGTGTCCAGCAAAGTTTAGCTCCAACCCCAATCAGACACAAGCTAGCTAATCAAGCTCTAGGCTTTCTAGAACATCCGTGCAAGTGTGTTGAGGCCAGTAGGAGCTAAAATCTGCAGGACACCGGCCCTTCAGGACCAATTGGACACCCCTGATCTATATGAATGAAATCTTCCCAAGTAGAGCTGTTCAAATAATCTGGTGATTATTATATTCATATATATATATATATATATATATATATATATATATATATATATATATATATATATATATATATATATATATACATCGCATACTTATATATATTGCAGCAAAACAAAATATCGCAATGTCAGATTTGTCCAATATCGTGCAGCCCTATGTAAAAAGCATGCTTTTGGCAGAAAAGGACAGAAAATAGGTAAAGACAACTAACTTATATTAAAGTGGATATTTGTTAAACTAATTTCCATGACTTTTCCAAAACTTTGTGGATTTTTCTGTTTTCCCTAAAGTTTTCCAGGCCTGGAAAATGCCAAGTCAAAATTCCATGACTTTTCCAGGTCTTTCATGACCGTATGAACCCTGATGTCATTGTTTTAAGACACTATATTTGCCTACTGGTTATTCATTTATTCATTCATTCATTTTCTTTTCAGCTTAGTCCCTTTAATAATTCGGGGTCGCCACAGCGGAATGAACCACCAACTTATCCAGCACATGTTTTACGCAGCGAATGCACTTCCGGCCGCAACCCATCACTGAGAAACGTCCATACACACTCATTCACACTCATACACTACGGACAATTTAGCCAACCCAATTCACCTGTACTGCATGTCTTTGGACTGTTGGGGAAACCGGAGCACCTGGAGGAAATCCGTGCAAACGCAGGGAGAACATGCAAACTCCACACAGAAACACCAACTGACCCAGCCAAGACTCGAACCAGCGACCTTCTTGCTGTGTGGCGACACCACTACTTACTGCGCCACTGTGTCGCCAAATGCAATTTTTATCTATGACTATTTTTTTTGTGTTCATCACAGTTTGGAGAATTGTGAAATAACAATTCAGATTTGCAAGATATAAACTCAGATATACTAAAGGTAAACTTGCAAATGCAAATTTTAAGGTTGCATCTGCACATATGAATTTAATGGATTTAATTCGCCATTGCAAATTCATAGGTTTACTCACCATTTTAACATAGTTTCTTGTATTTCTGAGTTATATCACTCAAATGGGCGTTTTATTTTTTCTAAACTTTCATACTATTGGGAAGCCTAATTATTAGTAATAAAAAAAATATTTAATTTGAAAGAATCAATATTAAGGAGGCTTGCCATATGGACTCAGGAGTTTATGTCATACTGTCATTTTCTGAACACATTCATTCTGTAAGGCTTCTTTGTTGCTGAAGATGAGCCATCTGTCCTGTGGTTCACAAGCTTTCGCAATATAAAACCAGTTGAATAAAAAAATTGATTCTTTGGGGGATGGAAAAATATAAAGTTAAAAGTTTTTTGCATTAGTTTTAGTAATAAAAAAAATCATATTAAATATATAAAAAATGAAAACAGAGATAGATGTTTCTTTCAACTGATCACAATCAGATTATAATATTCCACAAACGATGATCCTAAAAACACATATGTCTTTTCTAGGGAAAATTTCCTCAAGCTGAACCAGCTATTTATTCACAGTGATTCACGAAAAAATTGATTCTTGGATTAAAATTAAAATTAATAAATAAAATAAAGTGGCAAGAATATATATATATATATATATATATATATATATATATATATATATATATATATATATATATATATATATATATATATATATATATATATTTATTTATTTATTTATTTATTTATTTATTTTTTGCTACTTTATTAGGTATACCTTGCTAGTAACGGGTTGGACCTACTTTTGCTTTCAGAACTGCCTTAATCCTTTATGGCATAGATTCAACAAGGTACTGGAAATATTGAGTAATGTATTGAGATTTTGGTCCATATTGACATGATAGCATCATGCAGTTTCTGCAGATTTGTCGGCTACACATTCATAATGCAAATCTTCCATTCCACCACATCCCAAAGGTGCTCTATTGGTTTTAGATCTGCTGATTGTGGAGGCCATTTGAGTAGAGTAAACTCATTGTCATGTTCAAGAAACCAGTCTGAGATGACTTGCGCTTTATGACATGGCGTGTTACCTGCTTTAAGTAGCCATTAGAAGATGGGTACACTGTGGTCATAAAAGTATAGACATGGCCAGCAACAATAATCAGGTAGGCTGTGGCCTTAACACGATGCTCAGTTGGTACTAGTGGGCCCAAAGTGTGCCAAAAAGAAATACCCCCTACAACCTTACACCACCAGCCTGAACCGTTGATACAAGGCAGGATGGATCCATGCTTTCTTGTTGTTGATGCCAAATTCTGACCCTTTCATCCAAATGTTGTAGCAGAAATGGAGACTCATCAGACCAGGCAATGTTTTTCCAATCTTCTGCAATTTTGGTGAGCCTGTGCATCAAGGATGGACGTGTTGTGGATGTGTTGCTGCTCTTATGCATACCTCGGTTGTCACGAGGTATCAATTGCCTTTCTATTAGCTTGAATCAGTCTGGCCAATCTCCTCTGACCTCTGCCGTCAGCAAGGCATTTGCGCTCACAGAACAGCCGCTCACTGGATATTTTCTCTTTTTTTAACCATTCTCTGTAAACCCCAGAGATGGTTGTGCGTGAAAATCCAAGTAGATCAGCAGCTCCTGAAATACTCATCTGACACTATCAATCATGCCACGTTCAAAGTCACTTAAATCCCCTTTCTTCCCCATTCTGATGCTCGGTTTGAACTGCAGCTGGTCGTCCTGCCATGTGATTAGATGATTAGAAATTTGTGTTAAGCCAGCACCAATAGCCTAGTGGTTAAGTGCGCCGACATATAGCACCATAGAGTTCACGTCTACCCAAGTTCGATTCTCGGCTTGAGGTTTTTTGCCGCCCTTCCCCTCTCTCTGTTCCCAATATATAATTTTCTATCCCAATATACATATTTACACAACAGTTCTGTCTGGTTCTTGAATCTGAATAGCTGATAGCCATGATATATTTAAGTAATATCAGCACCCGTACAGCCTTTTTACCCTTTGTGTATTACTCCGCCCACATACAGCCAGCAAAAAGCAGACACTACTATCTAAAGTTTAAAAGATGCTTGCTCAGCTGTTTAACTGTCAGCTTATGATTTGAATCCGCAAGAAAGTAGTTCCTCATACAAAAGGGTTTTTGAGACTCTCCATGTTTGATTTTGTTTTTATATACACAATTATGCCGTCAAACTGTTGCATAAACGCAATATCACATGAGTAGCAGTGCGATATGGCTGTATATCGGCACTGGAGGGGGCACTAACCAACGTTCACACCGAAAGCGGCGAGAGCTTCAAAGTAGCCAGAAGTCATTCATTTTCAATGAGAGCCGGTGGCGATAAGCGGCGAGGAGCAGCGCGGCGCGTCTTTTCCAGCGTGGGTGTCGAGGAGAGTTGAAATCAAATCAACTTCATGGTAATGAGCTATGACGCGGTTCGGCGACAAGCAATCAGAATGAAGACGTCCACCGCTTGATAGGAGTTCAGAGAACACAGACCTGTGAACTTTGGTTCCGACCACAGTTGTTCCCAAGGGTTTGATGATTGCTGTTGCTGGATTTACAATGTTTTCTTACAGCAACATGCATTAGTAACTGGCGAGTTACTGGTGTTCATTAAAGTTATATAAATTTATCTCAAAAAAGCGTGAAACTCGCGCGACGTGACAGTACAAAACAGTATAGCTGCTTCAGGATATTTCAGACATATGGACACATATTGGATAAATAAAGCAAAGCCACACCACATGCAACTTGATCTTTCAATGTTATATGAATTTGATAAGAAGTGCGCAACATTTTCACACTAGAAACATGTTTTATCCAGGAATGTAACTGATATGCTGCAATGGCTCCTTTAAATATGAGATCAATGTAGCGAGTTTTGACGCTCTCGCCGCCGGAGCTGAAGGCAGACAGCGTTGTCGCCAGGGCGGCCAGAGCGACCTGGGACGCTCTCGCCGCTTTCGGTGTGAACATACGGTCAGGCACTTGGCCTGCGGCCTGGTGTGTGTGTGTGTGGATGTTCTAAAATGTTAACTTGTCAGTAATTGTCATTGTTATTAATTGTAAATATGTAATTGTATAGATGCAAAATTTGTCAACCATGTAACAAATGATGACGTGTGTGTATGTGTGTACATTCCTACATTGTGATGACCAAATGTTCCCAAAACATGTCATAATACGTTTAAAAATCCCTTCTTTGTGTTGCAATTCACAGCCCTCCATCCAACTTTTGTTTGGCTTAAACAGCAAAGTCTGAAAATAAATAGACCCACATTTGGACAATCGAGATGGATATTTATTCAACTGGGATACTTCTTCTTACCGCTTGCTCTCTTTCCGCAATATACTGTAAAGTGCACAAGGTTTGGAAGCCGAAGCAAGCGGGGCCACCCACACTCTAAACAAAGACTCAGTCACAAAAATGAACTCTCCCCCGCCTCTTACAACATTGTTATTGTGCTTACGCATTAGTGACTACATATTTTATCAGAACGAGCCATGGAAGTGCATTGCAGATGACCAAAAAAAACCCCATCATAGATAGATGTTTGTTCTTACTTGTCCAAATTTAAGTGGTAAAATCCAACTTTGAATCGCACCAGTGCGCAGATGCAAAATGACTTATGAAATGGTCTGTTGTATCAGCAAGTTAAAGGGAAGTGAGATTCTTATCTGCTCTGTTGTTGTGTCATAGATTATAATGCACCAGCAGAGCCTCTTTGTTTTACTTACTCTTCTGGATTTGTTGGTGATTTCAGACACACAGAGATTCAGTTTGAAATTTTATTTTTCTTATTAGCTTCATTGGGATGCTACAAAACTTGATTACTTTTACTTAACTTATTTAATTTAAGCACATTATTGACTGAAACTAAAATAGTGTTTGTTTTTCTTTTTTATTTGACATGAAATCTCCTCAAATTACAACCTTTTCCATAAAAGACATTACTGAAATTATATAGGCTATCAAATTATGACATATTTATGGGATCAAATTTGTTTTGACTGTGTCATTCATGCTAGTCAGTCCAAGCCACTATATGACATTATGTAAGTCACTCTTTTCCATATAGTAAAATTTCACACGTTCATTATAGTTAAAAGTGGGCCGGCCTTATTCTTCAGAAGTTTACCTTCTATGGAAGAAAGCATGTCAAACTGGTTTGACATGAGGGTGAGTAAATGACACCGTGTACATGTTTTTTTTGCTAGCAATAAGGTATGAGAGGCTGTGCTGTGTATTGTGAATATTAGCCTCCATCCTCTTTAGCTATATTTTTATGATTATTATTATGTGCAAGGATTATTATATAAACATTATAAGCCAACTTAAAGAAACAAATCATATATAATACTGTATAATAATTTATATTAATAATAATAATATTATTATAATTATGTCATGACCCCTTTACTGAAATGTTCATTTGTTACTTGAGCCATTACTGTTTTGACAGATTTGAAAGATTTGCTTTAAAATGATTGAGATGGCCAATCAAATTAAGGAAGGCTGGGTTTCCTTTTAACAGAAACTTCAGCATTAAGAGAGCTAAAATAGAAGTATTTAACCCATTTAATGACAACCATTTTACAGCAGAAATCTTATTTGACTAAAAGTATCTGTCAGGTAATATACAAATACACTTTCTCATTCTACGAATATCATTTTCATGCAAACTATGGTAGTGGCCTACCATTTACTTGCCTTGTGTAATTTTTAACATCCCAATGTTATGAGACAAAAATATTTTAAAAATATTATTTATACGAATAAGCGAAAACATCTAGAAAATAATCATGTTCATCAAACCAAAAACAGGGTTTGTTTAGTTTAATCCACAATTCACCAAGACTTTATTACACCATTTAGTTTAATTATTTTTGTAGTAAAACTGTTGTTACACAAATGTAATGCACCAAAATAAATGATTACTACATATTTACTAACAATTGTTAATATTGGTAAGAGTTAATTGTATTAGCTGATTCATTACATATTTTATGTCCTGCATGAACTACTTGGTTTCAGCTTAAAACATTTAGCTAGAAACGGAATGGTCTGAATCTTTGAGAATTGTCTAGTTGTTCCTTTTATTTTTTTCTTGTGTTTATCGGGTTCAAATTATTTACTCATTCGAAACTTTTTTTTGACAAGCTGGTGAGTATTTTAATGGTTAAGAATAATTTAACAAAACCATGGTCACAGATGTGACAAATTAGTATAGTAAATACTAGTGATTTTAAAGAATAATATAGTAAATACTAAAAATTTGTTATATATATATATTTGTTATATATATATATATATATATATATATATATATATATATATATATATATATATATATATATATATATATATATATATTTTGTTATATATAATTTGTTTATATATATATATATAAAGTTGAAGTCAGAATTATTAGACCCCCCCACCCCCTTTATTTTTTCCACAATTTCTGTTCAATGAAAAGGAGATTTTTAGTTTTAATAGTGTTTTAATAACTCATTTATAATAACTGATTTATTTTATCTTTGCCAAGATGACAGTACATAATATTTCACTAAATATTTTTCAAGACACTTATATACAGCTTAATGTGACATTTAAAGGCTTAACTAGATTAATTAGGTTAACTAGGCAGGTTAGGGTTATGTTTTGTTCTGTAGACTATCAAAAAAATATAGATTAAAGAGGATAATAATTTTGATCTTAAATGTTTTTTTTTTAAACTTAAATTTGCTTTCATTCTTGTTAAAAAAAACAAATAAGACTTTCTCCAGAAAAAAAAAATATTATCAGACATACTGTGAAAATTTCCTTGCTCTGTTAAACATAATTTGGGAAATATAAAAAAAAATTGACATACTGAGGAAGGCATTGTGTCGAAATGTTTGTGTCTTTAAATCACCCAGAGAATGTAAGAAGAAAAAAATAAAAACTCAAAGAAAAAAAAATTCAATTGGGGGCTGATAATAATTCTGACTTCAACTGTATATAAAAAATAATAATATAGTAAAGTGGACATGTTATAGTATGTTCAACACTTTGTTAATGAATGCTGCAGCATACTGTAGCATTCTGAACTGGAAAACTGTATTAAATATTGTAGTATACTTTAGTTTTTACTACAGTAAACTAGTGTATTGTAGCATAATGCATCCTTTTTTTGTAGAAAACTACATTATTGGGCTATTTTATTATATTACTACACTAAAAAAATCTTGCTGCCTTAATTTTTTTATTTGAATCAAATTAACTTTTCAAGTCATCTCAACTTGCATCAACCAAGTAAAATATTAATAAACTTTGTATAACTTAAAAAATCAGTTCAAACCAGATTAACTTATTAAATAAGTTAGAGCAGTATTAAAATATTTGTTGTCTTTACTTTTTGTCATTAATTTTTTACAATGATTAATATGTTATTATAGTAGATTAAGTACACTGCAAAAAAAATATATAATGCAAAAAGTCAAGACAACAAATATTTTGATGTTGCGTAAACTTATTTTAATAAGTTAATCAATTTAAGTAACTTAATATTTTAATCAGTTTGATTGATGCAAGTTGAGATGACTAGACAAGTTGATTCAACTCAAAAATTCAAGACAAGAATTTGTTTTAAACTGTATTAACAAAAAATTTCACCTAAGTATATATGTAGTTATATTTACTTCTAGTTTTTATTCGTATAAAAAAAGGTAATGATGTACACATCTACCCATTTATCACACAATAAACCCCTTCAAGACCTCCTCACATGATAAATGACCACATTCATTCGTCACAACATACTTGTAGACGTCGAGACTGTCATCCTCCACTACGTTTTCTGCTGATACATGAAACGTAATGCAAGAGTCAGTACAGACAATGATATCACAACCTCAAGGACTGATACCAGCCTGATAAACCCCAGGAGAGATGGATAAACATTCACACTGGCCTGCCTTTTTTTCGCTGACGATTTTTTTCTTCCATGCATTGGTTGCTGGGATGAAGGCATCACACAACCCTGCTGGGAATACCGTGGTAAGTAACATTGCTTTGTAAGCAACCGAAATGGTTAGTAAAAAGCTAAATGTATCACTTGACAACCTCCTCAACGCAGCGATCTGCAAACCTCCTGACCAGCTGTTAGACTGAGGAAGTGAATCAGGCCTCAAACAGATCATACAAAGTCATTCACAAATCAAATGGAAAGGAGGAAGTCGTTTGTTTACGGTCTGAGCGAGTGAATATGGGATTGATGTAAGAGGTTTTGAAGTTTTGTAATCATAAAACGTATTTTTTTTCGTCTGTCATATTTGCTTTACTCAGTCTCACCAGTTTTAAAACCCCGCTTGCGTGGAGCATATACTGTATGCAACCGTTAGTCACAAACTAAATAGAGTCACATGCTGTAAACTTGAGTTGAAAGTGAAACAGCTGTCTTTGGTTGCTTGAGTTTTTTTATGATGAGGCTTTTACAGGAAAACCCCTTCATATGGAAGTTTTTTTGTCAGTATTTATTAAGTGGTCTGTAAAACATCTGTAACTTTTTGTTCATGCAAAGTCTGGTTTAAGAGACTTGATAGCCAGTGGTGGAAGGAGCACTGAAAAAAATAATACTTAAGTAACAGTACCATTACTTACCTAAAAATGTAGAGCCAATAGAGTAAAAGTATCTGTTGTAAATATTATTTAAAGTATGAGTAAAACGTAGACCTTTCAAAAGTACTAAAGAGTGAGTAGGCCGGATTACTGTTGGATTAATGTTTAATACTTCCACTAAGTTTGCTGCAATTATAAATGGCACATGTCTTGATGTAGTTCATTATGATGTAATTTACCTTCTATAGGCGATTTGATTGGACAGGAATCACAGGACTAATTTTTCTAGTCCCCATAGACAAGAAAGAAATTAAGTAGTGGAGTAAAAGTAAAGATACTGCACTAAAATTTCACTCAAGATAAAGTAAAAGTACATATTTTAAAACTACAATTTTTGTAATACTCAATTACAGTAATTTGAGTATTTGTAATTTGGTACTTCACACCACTGATGATAGCATTATTTTCATTAACATCAAGCATATTTTTATTGCGATTATGTATTTAGATATTTTAGGTTTTAAGGTGTCCCATCCGTATTATTGTCTTTTTAATATTTTTGTACAGAAAAAAAGAAAAAAAAATATTAATAACACACACAAACATGCATATAATTCAGGCCCGTAGCCAAAGGGGGTTCGGGAGTTTTGAAAGACTCACCCGCACTGATAAAAGTTCCAGAATTTGTCCCATACATAAGCTTATTTGTCTTTTTTTGACTTCTGTGCCATCCTAAACTAAAAATAACCCATCAAAGAAGGCGGGGGTGCACGGAGGTGTGCAAGAAAACATACAATCTGACAAAAGTGAAGTCATCTGTCACTACAAGTAACTTTTATTCTGAATCTTGAATTAGGTTTGGGCAGATAAACGATATTCTATGAAATTCCATGCAAATGTCAACTTTGCCATGAATAATTTTTATTTTTTCACAAAATATCGAAACCATGTCTGCTTTTTTTGTGTAAGCAACTATTTTATAGTGCTTTAAAATACTTAAAATCGTCTCTGTTAATATTTTCTTACTATTATATTTGATTTACCAAAGTCACACAATTGCCAACTAAAATAAAATCAATCATGTTTGTTCTATAGTGAGACAATTCTTTTGCTTTTGATGAGCATTATTTCTTTTGGGTTGTGCAGTTTAAATCATAGAATTTCTACAAAGTATGTTGTATACTGTAAACTCCCTACCTTTTGTTATCACATCTATAACGCATGTTTATTTTCCTCATTTACAATATGTAACATGTTTACAGATTGATATTTTTTTTGCTCGTATAACTCTGTGGTTAGTTGTTTTGAAAATATATAAATAGATGTTTTAATCAAATGTTAACATATACTTAATCTGTGAATTTATGTTTTGAGTTTTACTGCAAATGTCACATCCATAACGCTGGAATTGCTCATATCGAATTGCGATCAAATTTATATCAAGAACAATGCTAAGCTCTGGACTTTTTTTTTACTCTATATTGATCTAAGAGCCAATCACGTAGCAGAAATGTGCAACAGTGGGAATCTAAAAGTGTGTTTATTTAGAGATGTACTGAATTTTCAGCCACCGAAAATGTATTGGCCGAAAATATGTTATGCCATTTAATGCACCCTCTACTTTTTGTGGCTTCGGTCATTGTTGGGGTACTCTTTTTTTTTAAATCTGGAAGCATTAACAACATATATCGAAATATATACTGTTATCGTTCAATATGGAAAATTAATATCAAGATTTCAGTTTTGCCATATCGCCTAGCCCTACACTGAAAAAAAATCATTTCTGCAAAATTGTTGCAAACAATTTGTGTTGAACTAAAAACAAAAATTTAATAAATGTATTAATGTTAAACTTAATTTCTTTAAATTCAACCACTTAAAAAATTAGTAAATCCAAGGAATCATCTTTGAGTCTTTTTTTTCAGTGTATCTTGAACCTTATTCTTGAAAGAAAAAAATACCAATAAAAAGGTTCAAAGCACCAAAACCGGCCCATATTAAAGTAAATTTGAATACTAATTAGGCTATTTTTGTTATATATAACTTTCAAAATGTACTTTTTTTTTTTTTACAAACGAAATTACAAATATCATGAAGCTCTACATTATTAATATTATTATGCCTTAATTTTTTTATTATTCAGATGGCCAGATTCTGACTGAGGAAAGTTGAACGGGCTGGCCAATTTGTTAATTGCCCAATAAATGACAATAGGCTTTTTTTTACATTTAAAACTTTTAACAGACTTTTTTAGTGATATATGGTGTAATAAATTTGTAATCTTAAAATAAGTACTTTTTTCATATGTAGAAAGTGTTTTTGGTACCTCAAAAAGTGTGGTTATGATGACGACTCGACAAGCTAATCCAGGTAAAAAATGCAGTATTTAAACCTCATAATTAAATTAAAAAAGGCGAATATCAGCAAAAAGGTCCAGTTTTTGAGAAAAAAAGAACCACACATTTCATCATTCATTACTGATGGGCAAAAATTTATTGCAATTAATTACATCCAAAATAACATTTTTTTGACAATATATATGTGCGTGTGATGTATATATTAATACACACATGCATTCAAATTAATGAGATCAGTTACTCAAAATGATTAAAAACAAAATACACTGGATTAACTATATTTACCAATTACTTCAACTTGCTACATTTACAAGAATTATTATTTTCAATTTATTTTATTACAATTATTAATCAGTAATAAGTCATTTTTAAAAGCTAAAAATCAACAACAACAACAACAAAAAACAAGTTGAATAAGTTAAAGTATGGTAAGTTTTCAATTTTTTTGTGGACTTCTCGAGTAATAATTTGTGAAAAAAACAATAATAAAGATAAATAAATACATTTGGACATTGTAAAGTTTTAGAATAAGTTAAATAATAAATGTAAAAATAGGGATAGTACTACTGGCGCAGTAGGTAGTGCTGTTGCCTCACAGCAAGAAGGTCGCTGGGTTGCTGGTTCGATCCTTGGCTCAGTTGGTGTTTCTGTGTGGAGTTTGCATGTTCTCCCTGCGTTCACGTGGGTTTTCTCCTGGTGCTCCAATTTCCCCCACAGTCCAAAGACATGCGGTACAGGTGAATTGAGTAGGCTAAAATGTCCGTATAGTGTATGAGTGTGAATGAGTGTTTGTGTGGATGTTTCTCAGAGATGGGTTGCGGCTGGAAGGGCATCCGCTGCGTAAAAACGTGCTGGATAAGTTGGCGGTTCATTCTACTGTGTTGACCCCAGATTAATAAACGGACTAAGCCGACAAAAAAATGAATGAGTAAATATAGGAATATTAAATTACACAGGTTTCATTATTTAATTTCATCATAAAAGCTTTTTTTTTTATTAAAATGCTATTTAATAATAGCTAATAATAACAGTTACAGTTTTAAAATACAATTTTATAGCTTAACCACAATTTAACGAGAAGACAAAAAATAATAAATATCAAGCTAAATCAAAACAACAACAAAAGAATCATATTAAGCTAAAAACAACAGACATATTCAGTGTTGTTTTGTCTGAAAATGGACACCTGCTGTTGGTCATGCAGGTATAATCTGCAGTCATGAGCGAAACGTTAACAACACCAGCGGATCCCAGTAAACCCCTATGAACAGCACTAGCGACCCTTTAACGTCCCAAGTCACAAGACCTCTGGTTAAATTTAAGTCCCGTCATGTGAGCGGCTCAGTTTGAGTGAATTTACCCCATCCTCTTTATCTTCAGTAATCCTGTTAATCCCATGCCTGTCTTCCACACTCATGAGACACAATTTATGATGACACCACAAAAAAAATCCCCACTCTGCTAACATGCCTGAGTTATGCAATAGCCAAGACGTGCTTATGACAGTTTAAATTTCCTAATATGTGTCAGGTTTGTGAGATGGCATAGTGAGTAAACGGATGTAGTTCTGACTCAGATACTGACTGTCTGATCATGTGTTTACCTGCGTGGAATGTAAACCTGCAAGTTTTTAATCCTTGTAATGAAGAGGAATCAATTTTAACCCTTTATTGGGCGAAGAAATGTTTATTTGGTAATATAATTGATCTTGAGTTTGATCTTAATTTTTTAAGTCATAAGTTTTCATAACAACACTCTTTTTTATCTGAATAGTTTTAAAGTTACTGTAGTGGATATGAATTAAAATGTAAAAGCAGAAGCACAATTTTTGAAATGATAACACGCTTATTCTTTCTGCATTATTTTAACACAATTTGCATTTTTACATTTATTTTGACATTATTACAAATTAGCACATAAGCTTTCAAAACCCAGATGTTTACTTTTTTTTACTACTATTGTGAGTGTACAACAATACACCAAATTTCAACTTTCATATTTTAAATGAAATAACATCAAATTCAAGTAACTGTATTAATCCATAAACATTTTTGGTGTTTAATGTATTACATTTGATATTACATCATTGCACATCAACAAAAATGAATATACTTTATTTTTTTTAAATAAAATAAGTGATAGGATTCTCATATTTAAAAAATAAATAGAAAATCTAAACATAATTGTAAAAAATTAATCAACACTGACACATACATAAATATATAGTTATTATTATGAAATTTCTAATAAAATAATTTTAAATAATTAATCAGTACTCACACAATTATAAGTATAGATTTATTATTGTTTAAATTCTAAACAATAAGTGTAAAAAATTATTAGCACTCACACAATTTTAATTATATATTTATTGTTATAGAAAACTCTAAAAATAATTGAAAAAAATTAGCACTGACAGTTATAAATATAAATTTACTATGAAAATTCTAAATAATAATTGTAAATAATCCACACAATTATAATAATACATTTATTATAATTATAGAAAATTAAAATTTTTGTTGTAAAAAATAATCAGCAAACACAAATATAATTCTATATTTTACTGACATAATTGACACATAATATAAAATAATTGAAAAAAAATAATAAGCACAAATGAACAATGATGCAAAATACTGGAATGTTTTTTTACAGATTTAAATAATCATAGAAAATAATGGGTAAAAACATCATTGTTATTGTTGTAACAATGTAATAATCATGTTCTCAATAAAAATAAATTCAAATATAATTTTGTTGAAGTTGAGTGGGCATCACTGGTTAACTAAAACTTAAATTAATATTTTTTATTATTTATAATGTTTTGTAAACATTTATGTTTTAAATTAACTGAATAAACTTTTTTATTAATTGTAATATTCCACTAATAACTATTAAATCATTTTTGCCATGTAATATAGTGTAAATGATTTACAATTATATTTAAACATTTCTTTTGTAAATATTATATTATTAACTTTATGCTTATTAATTTAACAGTTTTTAATTTTGTTGATTATTTTAAAATGATTTAGTTGTGATATCTTTAGATTTATATTATTAAATAGTGTGATTTCCCCCCACAAAAAGGGAAGAAATGTCACATTTTTGGTTTTGCTTTCATCAAAAACAAAAAAGCTAGTTTTAATTTCTTCACATTTCAATAACGACATAAAAGACGCACCACAGACTTCTGCATGAGATTTTATTACAAGGCAGGTTTCAACATTACTGCACCTCAGAGGCAAACTTCGAAAAAAGGAACATCACAAAAATGGAATGAGAATCCACAGTGAAAAAAAATCTCCCTTTTATACCAGAACATCACCTTGCATAACATAAACATTATGTGCTACATTTATTTCATCTCAATGTTCTGGCAGACACCAAGTGTTTTAGTGTTTGTGCAAATGGAGTCATGACAATGTTTACAGTCAAGCGAGTGTGTTGACCATTTTCATGAGCACATATAGTGTGTGAAGTCTTGGCAAGAAAAACCCACCACATATCATGCATAGTTGGACAGCACTTCATATCAATTTTACATTAGATGTCAATAACAACAGCATTTTTTGTACAACACAAACGTTTGCTGATAAGTGGACATCTTCAATAGTGACTAGTGCTTTGGTGCAGACACTGCAAATATTGTGGTCCTGTAAATATTGTTTTGCGTACATTCGATTCATTTTTGTGAAATGTTAGTGTCGCCTAGTGTGTATTTAATACATTAATGTACACTAGTAGTCTCAAAAAATCTGCGATAAGTCAATTTTCTTCAAGTTTGAAAAATGAAACCTATTCAGCTCACCGTGGCTAAATTTCTTATAATAAAACGACAGTAAAACATTGGGAAATATTATAACAATACTTTGTCATTTATTCCTGTGATTCAAAACTGAATTTACCTCAGTCTTCAGCATCACATGATTCTTCAGTAATTATTTAATTATGTCGATCTGCTGTTCTACTATGATCAATTATTATTGGTACTCAGTCGTTAATAATGATTATTATACAGTAATTATCAATGTTGAATTTTTCATCTGCTTCATAGTTTTGTGAAGACTGTGATTCATTTGACTTTTTAGGACTGTATGATATTGAAAAAAAAAGTGATATGCTTTAGGATGTTAAATGTATAGCAATATTCGATACGCGATATGATATTTTTAGCCATCAGCTAGCTCTCTGCAACTCTCACATGGTCGCCCACGGAAGCTAAGCAGGGCTGTGCCCGGTCAGTACCTGGATGGGAGAATATATATGAAAGCTAGGTTGCTGCTGGAGGTGGTGTTAGTGAGACCAGCAGGGGGCGCTCAACCTGCTGTCTGTGTAGGTCTTAGCGCCCCAGTATAGTGAAAAGGAGTCTAAACTGCTCAGTGAGCGCCGTCTTTCAAATGAGACGTTGAACTGCGGTCCTGACTCTCTGTGGTCAATAAAAAGCCCAGGATGTCCTTCGAAAAGGAGTATGGGTTTAACTCCGGCATCCTGACCAAATTTGCCCACTGTCCTGTCCATTATGGCCTCCTAACATACACATATGATAACAACACACTGTCTTCATCACATTCTCTCCTCTCCACCAATCAGCTGGTGTGCGGTCTGGTGCAATATGGCTGCTTTGGTGCAATATGGGAGTCCACCCAAAAATATGTAAAGCTCTTTGAGTGTCCAGAAAAGTGCAACATGAATGTAAGAAATTATTATTATTATTATTATTACTTTAAAGAATGTTATAACCAACATACGTTTCATAATATTTGAAGAAAAAGAAAGCATAACTACAATCTTCTAGAAGATGAAACAGATCAGGCATTGTAACTATGTATACCAACATAAATAAATAAATAAAAATCTCTTAATTCTTTGCAGACTTATTGTTTTCTTAACATCGCTTGATCATATTTCAGCATCCATTTTAAAACTGTTACAGATTTTTAAAAAAAGAAAAAAAATTTAGCGAATTTAAAAATCGCAAACCACAGCGACATGAACATTTGTTATATTTCGATCATTTCGCAGCCCAAACTTTTAGGATACCAATGGCACTCAGAGATACTCTCAAGTTAAATCACGTTAAAATGATTTGCGATAAATTTGAGATTTAACGCAAGAGTTTTGCGATAATTGTGATAAGCACATTTAAAACATTTTGATATATTGTTCAACCATATTTTTTAGGATATCAATGACAATGACACAAAGAAACTCTTGTATTAAAAAACAAATTCAGCGGAAATCATTGCGATATGAATATCGTAATAAGTACATTTGCGATATTTCGAAATATTGCTCAGCCATACTTTTTAGACGAAAGATACTCATTGAATCACCATTTTTCGCAAAGCATTGCGGTAGTTATATCGTGATAAGTACATTTGCGATATTTTAATAATTTTGATACATTGTGCAATTTAGGATATCAAATGACACACAAGGATACTCACATTTGCGATTATTTCGATATATTGTTCAGCTATACTTTTTAATATATAACAAAGACACACAAAGATATTCATGTATTAAATCACAAATTTATCGCAAACCATTGCAAAATGTATATCGTAATAGGCACATTTGCATTATTTCAATAATTTTGATATATTGCACAGCCCTACTTTTTAGGATATCAATGGCATAGGATACTCCTGTATTAAATCACTAATTTATTGTGATATTGCAATCATGTTTATTGTGATATACTGTACATATTTTGATAATTTCAATAAACATGTGGCCCTACTTTTTAAGATATTTTTAATGAAAAGAAAGCTAAAAATAACAGCACTAGTTAATTATTTCATAATCATGTAACATTATAAATATCTTTATTTTCATTCATGAAACAATTCTATTAAAATGTATTGAACAATTTAATTTGTTATATTTTTAATCTTACTTTTGAGTAGTAATGTTAGTTTCCACAAAAAAAAAAGAAGCAGCGCAACAGTTTTCACCACTTGTAATAATAATAATAATAATAATAATTGAGCAGCAGATCATCAAATCAGAAAGATCACGTGACTCTAAAACTGTAGTAAGAGTTCTGAAAATCTAGCTTTTAAATCATAGGAATATATATTATTTTAAACTACATGCAATATATATTTCATTTGTAATAATAGTTCCCAATTTTTTACTGTATTTTTGGCCAAATAAATGCAACATTGGTGAGCAGAATAGCCGTCTTTTAAACAATATAAACTGATCCCAAACCTTTGACCGGGTAGTGTATTTCTTCCTGCTATTGGTGTGCATTTCCACGGTAGTGAATATGCAATGTTCATCGCTTCAATTAGAACAGACAGCGGCAGCTGAATCATGCACAGAACAAATGGGGTCACCAGATGCCAAAACCGTCCACACTGACAGGAAAGCCAGTTCAGAGGTCATTCACAAAATACATCTCGCCGCGTAAGGGTGAGACCAGCGACTTGCAGCTATTTCTGACATGCTGTGGTGTTTTGAGTCCCTGGATACAAGACCAACAGCAAAATTGAATCAGTTCAGACAGGCAGACACGTCAAATATGCAAATATCCACCGCTGCCTATTTTCAGTTTGACAATATAACACCTACAGAAAAGGTAAAAATGTAAACTTGTTATATTCTTGCCCTTGTAGCAAATATCTTGCTTTTTCCTATTTAACTAAGGGCTAACTTTTAAGATGCTTAACATTTATTAAACTAACTTAACACTAAAAGTGCTTATTTATATCATGTTCACTTTAAAAACACTCTTTGAAATAAAATACTCATGTTCAATACAAATAATCCTATAGCTGGATTTTTAACAGCAGTTTTTTTTTGCATAAATGAAACATAAGGAGCTTTTTTTAAAACAAAGTAATGATACTTGCACGTTGTAAGGCAGAATTTGCTTAATGATAAAGTTAATTAAGATTACAATTTATAATGGAAACGTTAATAAGAATGGGATATAAAAAAAGGCATCAGGCAAACATGTACAATTCCATGTTTTATTTTATGTGTAAAAAATTATATATATACACTACCTGACAAAAGTCTTGTCGGCTATCCAAGTTTTAGGAACAACAAATAATAACTTGACTTCTAGTTGATCATTTGGTATGAATCGTGGCTTATATGAAAGGCAAAGGCCTCTAGATTACGCTTATTTTACCAAAATAAAATGTGATCATGCCTTGATTTTTAATTGTTTAATTGGGACAGTAAGGTCTGACTTTGCTTAGACAAAAGTCTTGTCACTTAAAAGAAATAATGTACAGTTTTGAATATAAAGTCATGGTGCAGTGGACAAAAAAATTAATATTGCGTATGGACTGTATCCATAAATCTCTGCAATGACTCAATATCTTATAATAAAGTCATCCGTAATGGCAAAGAAAGCATTCTTGCAGGACTCCTAGAGTTCATCAAGATTCTTTGAATTCTTGATTCTCTTGGATTCTTTGCCTCCTCCATCTTACCCATGGAATGCTCAATAATGTTCATATCTGGTGACTAGGCTGGCCAATCTTGGAGCACTTTGACCTTCTTTGCAGTGGTTTGTAATGTAAGGGGCAGAACAAATGTCTTGATACCTCAAGCTGTTGATCTTGCCATCTACTCTGCAGATTTCTCACACATCCCCATACTGAATGTAACCCCAAACCATGATTTTTCCTTCACCAAACTTGACTGATTTGTGTGAGAATCTTGAGTCCATGCGGGTTCCAATACTATGCAGTTCAGCAGATGATTTATCTGAAAAATCTACCTTCTGCCACTTTTCTAAATGAGTCAAGTTATTATTTGGTGCTCTTACAGCTGGGATGGATGACAAGACTTTTGTCAGGTGGTGTATATTATATGGAAGTCTTTAATTAGCAATTCATCCCTCTGAAAGGCTAAATACTAATACATAATAAATCATTTAAATAGCCTAACGCATCATTTCCCCCTTGATTGTACAGTAGCTACACTAACACTGATAATAATATTAGCAACTGTGCTCGATCGTAAAACACCACAAGCCCTGATTATTTCTTGATTGTTCCCTATCAGATCTACATTTAAGACTCATCCATTGTACAAAACAGTCATTTTTGTCCTCCTTCACCTACTTTAAATCAAAAGTATTAGCATCAAGATACTAGCCGTATCAACAACCTAATTAATACTACTCAAATGAAGCATGAAAATAGCGAGCGGGTCCCTTCTACCGTAACAGAATTTCCTGTGACTGGAAGCCACTATAAAAAAACAGAACAAGATTTCCCACATTGTAACCACACCTCAGTCGAAGCCAATGTAATCCCACAATCCCTGGCATCCTCCTCCAGACCAGCAGTGTTACAGTCAGTGGTTGTTTATGTGGATGGAACCCGAATGCGAAACTGTCCCTGCTGGAGCTGCAGTCGGAACAGCTTACAGTTGGCGATGCGCAGGGCGGCACAGCTCGTCTTGCTCAGATCTGAGGGCATGAGGGGTCTGGTGGGGTGCCAGGTGCCTGTGCTCCTGCGAAACTCACGGACATAGTCGAAACTGGTGCCTGCAATCAAAACACATGGAAATATGATATGAATGCAGTTCAGTGTATGGTGCAAAACACATTGTTACATTGCGTTGTAAAGCTTTAAAACTGAACACGTAGGCAGCAGTGCAAAAGCTAATTTATTTGAGCTAATCTGTTTTAGTTTTAGACTGTTACAGAAAGATTTACCTGTATTTTTACTCATCATGTTGTAGTATTCCTAGATATTGTGGAAAAAAAGTTGGCATTTTTTAATTCTTTTTTGTTTTGTTTTAAATGTAAAAGGGAATTAAATGAATTTGACTGAATCTAAATGCCTAATCAACAATATCCTAAATTTTAAAAGAGATAAATATTTTCTATATATATTTAATATTCTCAGATTATTTTGATAATAACTGATAAAAAATCAATTTTTGTTTTAATATATGAACTGACACAATTAATATACTAATCTTTTTACTAATATTTATAGTTTCTTATTTATATTATTTTAAAAAACCTTTTAATAAAAAACTTTATTATATAAAATTTATTATAATAAATTTCATATATATTATAATAAAAGTTTTTTATTATTTATTTATTAGCCATCATAATGCACATACTCTATAATGTGTGCATTTCCCATATACCAGAAAAGAAACCTTGTTTTATAAAATAAATATATATATATATATATATATATATATATATATATATATATATATATATATATATATATATATACATATACTAATTCACTAAGTCATATAACTA